>NC_064271.1:21573684-21876052 GCF_003254725.2 Canis lupus dingo
ATGACCTGAGCTGAAATCAAGAGTCAGCTTAACCAACTCAGCCACTCAGATGCCTCTAAATAACTGGAATTATATAACATTTTTATATAAAAATTTGGATTAAAAAAAAGAAAAAGATGCCTATGGAAAAAAGAAAAAAAAAAGATTAGTGTGTGGTACTCCTAAAAAGGAACAGCATATGTAAATGCCAAACATTGAGCTCATAAGGGGATCATTTAAGAATTTAATTAACTTGATTTTTGTCCTAATTGATTGTTTACTTATGTATTACTTAAAATATTCTAAATATGAGTTCATCTATGCTTTTGTTTTTATCTAATGATGACTGCTCTCCATGAAAGGAAAAGCAAATAATTCATAATTGTGTTTCATTCTGCAGACTCATCTAAGCAAGTTCAATTTAAAAGAGGAAAGGGGGGATGCCTGGGTGGCTCAGCGGCTTAGTGCCTGCCTTCAGCCCAGGGTGTGATCTTGGAGACCCAGGATCAAGTCCCACATCAGGCTCCCTGCAGGGAGCCTGCTTCTCCCTCTGCCTGTGTCTCCGTGTCTCTCTCTCTCTCTTGAATAAATAAATAAAATCTTTTAAAAATAATGAAAGGAAGGAAGGAAGGAAGGAAGGAAGGAAGGAAGGAAGGAAGGAAGGAAGGAAGGAAGGAAAAGCGGGGAAAGAGAAGGAGCCCATTTTTTGAAGATATGCCAGGTGCCACATGAATTTTCCATCTTGCTGGTGGAAAGGGTAGTAGTGTTTTATTCACTGAATCTGACTTTGTAGTGGCAACTTTCTTACCTTCTTTTATCTTATGATATGCATTTTTCTTTAAAACTATTGGCCTAGAGGCTGAATTTAGAAGGCCAAATACTTCCCTAGACTGATCTTTTGACTCTTGCTGACATTGAGTTGGATAATGTGGTTTTCTTCTGAAATAACAATACAGCAGGAACTATCACTTATTGAATGCTTACTAAATATTAGAGATGGTAAATATCAGAGATGCACCATGGTTTATATGTTTTAATATTCTGATGTTTAATAACCACTTGGTCAGGAAATTGTTCATTATGGTAATAAATCTATAAGGTGAACATTGTTATTGTAGGAGTTCCCTCCCCCCCCCTTTTTTTTTTACAAATAAATAAACAGATTCAAGACGCGAATAAATTAGCAAGGCCATAAATTGAGATAATTTTTTTCTTATCTTTCAGTAGATTTGAAAGTAGCACCTCAAATGTAAAGATGAACATTATGGCAAGAGAGTAGTATGAGACATGAAATGTGGGATAGGCATCAGTGTTCATTTTCTTGGATGATATATATTCTACCTGGAATAATGCCTAATGTTGTGAAATAAATGGAATAATCTCTCGAATCACTGTCTTTGGACTCCTTTTGATTTTTACCCTCAAGCTTTGCATAACCCATGGGTCTGTCAGCCACATCCAAAAGGAAGAACTTAGCTACCAATAATTTCTGACACTCTAATGGAACCATTAGAAAGACGTGCCCTTCCTCTCCTATTCCCTGGAACTAAATTTTTGGAGGGATTTCAGGCATAAAACCGTCTAATTTATTAATCTTTTAAAGTGTGGAGGATAATGACACTCATTTCATCTCAAATCTCTTCTGCTGAGAATATGGTATAGTATTTATTACTAAATACATCAACAAACATTTACTGGTTTGGTTTATAGCATAGGTGGGGGTCTTCCTATTAAAATATATTTTCTTTTAAAAAATCTAAATTTCTTTTTAAAAATCTTAATTTTCTATCTCCCTAAATCATTGTGAATGTCCTCCCACAGATTTCATTTTAGTTGAAAAGTAGAAAGAAGCCTTGGGGCCTGAGGGTTAAATCTTCTCTCCTTTGCTCTTTCTTGCTCAGTCATTTTATAATCAAGGAGAAGTCATGAGTAGATGGTAGTAGCTGGCACTTGTAGTAACCTAATGATGAAGGAAGGAAGGAAGGAAGGTAGGAAGGAAGAAAGGAAGGAAAGAAGGAAGGAGGAGAGAGAGGCAGGAAAGAGGGAAGAAGGAAGGAAAAAAAAAGAAAGAAAAGAAAAATCAATTCTAATTGAAAAACAATGAGCCAAAAGACTGAAAGAAAATCCTAGGAAAATGAGTTTTATTAGAAAATTTAACGGGGAAAATTGGTTAAAAGAAATAGAAAAAATAGCCAGTCTTTCCATTCTATATTCTGAAGGAAACATTTAGAGACTTGGAAGCATTCAAGATGGTGGTCCATGATGTTGAAGAAAAATGGAAGCCTAACCAATGAGTGATCAAACCTGGGCTACTCATCCATTTCATCTTCCCACATGTTTCACAGTCTGGCCTTGAGAAACTATACCCTAAACCACATATTCTCTTCTTAAGTATATTTTTAATGCTACCTTTTCCTCCAGAAATGAGTTTTTGGTTATTGAACTTCTAGACACCAGTGCACAGTCTGTTTTACTTAGTTGTTTTTACATCTTTCTTCCTGTCCAGTCATGGGTCCTGATCTCTTAAAGTTTATTAATACTTGGTGCTTTGAAGAAGATACATTAGCTGCCAGGTTTTCTGATACTAAGTTGGAAAGTGTCAGAGAGCAGAAGATAATTTCATATATAGATGACCTTTATCTTTCCTTCTTTTTTCTCATCTGTTATAGAGAAACCCTCTCTGGATCTTAGCCCTTGTTATGTTACTGTAATTCTTCACCTAAAAACCATTTCTCTTAATTTTCATCAGTTTATCTTTATCACCTTTTTCAAACTCATCTTCAAAGCTTCAGATCTTCTTTCCAGTAGCCCTTCATGGCCAAACTCATTTCTTTCCAAAACATTTCCTACTCCTATACACCCTCTCCCTTCCGTATTTCATGGTTTCCATTACTGTGCTCCGATCACCCTTTATAGTTACCTTCTGAGCCTTCATAGCACTGCCTTGTACTTAGTTTCCATGTCTCTCTCACCTTTCAGTCATGGGTCTCATTTGTCTTGGCATCCCCAGGGCCCAGCACAATGACTGGCAGATAGTAGGTGCTTGATAAAAACTAGTTGAATGAGTGCATGAATGTAGGTAGGATTCAGTTATTCAACAAACATTTGTTGAGCATCTTGATAGTATATTATATGGCCCACCTTAGATACTACCAACCTTCATGTAATATAAATACTTTTTAAATAAATGTCTTATAATTTTTCAAATACTTATAAATTTGCCAAAGATTTTCTTCTTCTGTCTCTGTTTATTTCCTGACATGGTGTTTTGTACTATCTACATACAATAAAACTAGTTGAGTAGGGCCTTGTGCAAAAGAGGAAGAGAGAGGTGAAGTTTCATTTGACCTTGGTCTCAAAGTCACAGAGGACCCCAAATTTGGATTTCATTATTATCTCCAAGCAAGGCTATGATTACATTAGAGATACACTGAAATAATTTAAAGAGAGGATATTCATCATCCAGCTGTAAGCCTCCTACTCCATTTTTGTCTCATATTGCTTCTGGTATGTATACTGCTATTTTTGTGACCCTCCTTTTAGTATTTCTTCATAGGGTATCTCTCAAGCATAGTTTACACTGCATAATCTGGAGGTTACTATCTTTGCTGGTCAATCCTTCTGATGAGTTACAATGTGGGAATGAGTTTGATATGGTCTTTTCTCTTTCAAAATAGAAGTGTCATGAGAGCAACCACTTTTTCCCTTTGTTTCAGCCATACTCTCACTATGTAGTATGAGGTCTGGCAGTTAATAGTTCCCGAATATTGTTATATCCTTGCTACCTAAAAGGAGAGAATAAAGTAATGGGTAGGGTGGGTATCAGAAAAAACGAAGCAAAATGTCAGAGGCTGAGGAATGGGAGGGCAACAGTGGTTCAGTGGTCAATAAGAGCATTTCAACCTTGATGCAGGACACTGTCTTCATACGTATGAGGGCATGTAACTGAGACTTCACCTTGCGTCATCATTCTTATTTAACAAAGGAAGGCACTGAGCCTGCAGATAGCAAAGATGGGACTGAATCAATCTCTCATATGAAGCCTTCTGCTCTGCAGGCTTCTGCCCTGTAGAGCACCCATGTACCTTCATCTCTGATGTGCCTCGGGCAATAGAAACTTGAACCAGTGGGGCACCTGGGTAGCTCAGTGATTGAGCGTCTGCTTTCGACTCAGGTCATGATCATGGGGTCTTGGAATCAAGTTGCACATCGGGCTGCCCTTGGGGAGCCTGCTTCTCCCTCTGCCTGTCTCTATGCCTCTGTCTGTGTCTCTCATGAATAAATAAATAAAATCTTTAAAAAAGAAAATAAAAGAAAAACTTGAACCAGTAATTTTTATGGCCCTTCTCTGTGCTCCAGATCTGTATACACAACCATCTCCTAGATAGATTCCCCTGATTGCCCAAATATACTCACTTCTCCTTATGCTTGATCTATTTCCAGGGTTTGCTGTCTTAGTAACAAACATCCTGGTCTTTATTACTGAGCAAGCAGGAAACTCCAGGACCCTCATTTCAAAGCTCCCCTTACTGAGTCTGTGGAATCTATCAAGGGATCCTGTCAATTTACCTCTTCATTGTTCCCCAAATCTGACTACACCTTGTCTACCATCATCACCTGTCCAATCTCCTCATGCAGCCTATCACCATGGCAACATTACCTCCTCATGAGCCAGCTGCATCTACTTGGACCTTCTCTCAATCTGCTCTATACACTCTTGGCACAGTTCTTGATATACAGTAGATGGTGATCAAATAAATGGACAAAATAGTCCTAAAATGGTTAAAACAGGCTTTGTTATAGACATCTACACTCTAATAAAATCTTTGTTGTTTCAGAACAGTTAAGAAGCCAAATTAAAATAAATCTTCCCATAGGAAATATAGTCAGTGGTTTTACAACAGGGTTGTATGGTGACAGATGGGAGCTGCACTTGTGGTGAGCAGAGCATGACGTATAGATTTGTCAAATCACTATGTTGTACACCTGAAAGCAATACAGTATTCTGTGTCAGTTATACTTCAGTAATAATAAATAAATAAAACTGTCTGGATATCTGTTGACAAAGTCAACTAAATTAAATACATCATTATTAATTAAAGTCAATGAACTCATTTTGTAGAAAATGCCAGATATTCTATGATTTGCCAAGCCTGGTTCACATCTTCCTCATCCAGGTGTCTAGAAAACTCCATGTGTTAGAGAGCTCCATTGTTTTCTCACCAATCAATCCAAAATTAAACTGCCCAAAGTTTTTCAAAGATCCAACTTCATTTCTTCTTTTGACATCACTGATAGTATATAGAAAGTACATATCAATGCATGGAGAATTTACATTTGCCTGAGAGGGCTGAGAAGCATTTAATTTAAATATTTCCAGTCATGTGGAATTTTTGTTTTTATTCTGTTTAATCATAAAATAATTGGTTAATTAAATCTTCAGTTGGACTGCAAAGTGCACAGAAGTGAAATTCCTCTTCAGTTATTCACTTTCTTTGCCTTGCTTTAAGTGGAGCACCTGAATGATTGCATTAATGCATGCTGAGAGCACGCTTTGCGTGCTGTGTTTATTTGAACTGAAACATGTTTTAAATGTGGTAAAACTAGAGCTAAAGAGACTAAAAGCCTTAGGATTTATTAAAAAAAAAAAACAAAACAAGCCCTGCTGTCCCAAAGTAATTGATCATCCTGATTTCTTGGGTGTCCATTATGATAACAATCTCTTTACCAACCTCAGTCTGTGTGCCCTCCTCCCAGCCTCGCAGGAGTGCTCAGATCATCAGGATGCCATTGTCAACATCATGGCCTCCCTGGGGCCCAAAGCCTTGTAATCCAGCACCTGGGAAACTCAATGGTCTATGTCTTCTCTTTGGTAGCTTCCAGGTGGCAGCCCCTCTTCTGCTTGGTAGTGAGTCCTCTGGCACACACTAAGATAGCAGGTGGGATTACTTCTTCGTCCAGACCATCCAGGGGCCCCAAACGCAAAAGGCTCAGAGTTGTGGTCATGTTTTCCAGCTTAAAATCAGTTGAACAAATGCTCCTGAGGAAAACCAAAAAATGTCAGAATTACCTGTGCCCACCCTAGGACCTTTGCTCACAGAACAGTGTAAACTAGATTTCTCTCTCTGGCAATTATCTAAAGATTCTCTTGGACAAATCAAGAGATCCCCTTCATCCTCCATCTGATCACAGTTTTTGCAGGTTGTGCCTGAGAAGTAATACTCCCTTTCTGCTTCCTTTATTCAGGTGCTAAGTCCCTTTCCCTTACAAGTTAGAGCTTTTCCTTTTCTGTTCCCAATTAGCTTCTTGCCCTTTTACTTGCTCTGCCTTCTTGTCATAGCGTTATGGCCCGATCTCATAATCTTACTTGAGAATATCTCGTGTCATTGTCTGCTTTGTATTTCTATTGTGTACCCACAGTTCTGTAAATTAAATATGAGTGCATGGTTATGGCCAGGAAAATCGATCTTTAAACAAATTAATATTTCAATGCCAGTTGTATAGCCATTTCCCCCATTTAATGTGTGCCTTGGCTTAGAAATGGAAAACAATGAATGTATCATTTTGGAAAAACTTAAATCAAAATGCAGACGAAGAAAGGAAGCCAAATATGCCATAAGATACAGAAACTGAATGTCAGAGGAGAGCTAATGCCTTAATTTGTGGAGTTCAGATCTTTTAAGACAAACAGTGGCAACTTTATTTGATTTCTTTCCCGGCCATTTCATTTCCATAGTATAGAAAGTAAAATGTGAATCACCATACCTACCCCTGGTTGCCAAAAAATATGTAGGATGCCAAGTTAAAAAGGAATTTCAGGTAAATAAAAATTGTCTAAGTATGTCCTAAATGTTTTGTGGGACATATTTATGCTACAAAAATATTTGTTGGGCATCTGAAATTCAAATTTAACTGGTGTCCTGTATTTCGATCTTTTGCTAAATCAGGTATCCCCTACTGTATAAAGCAATTGTGAGAAAAACAATTTCTTGAGGTAATATGAATGAAAGAATCTAGCATAGTACCCAACACACAGTAAGGATATGACTTTCCCTTTCCATTATGAGGAAGTCATAGGTTATCATTCTGACAAAAATTCTTTATTATTCAGAGAAAGGGCTTGGGTTTGAGAACTTGAACTGTTACTTTTCTTCTCTTTTTAACCCTGGAGATGTCACAGTTACTTCCCCCAAATTGTTTAAGATTTGGTTCTCTTAACACCTCTAGAAAATCAGTCACTCTCCTCTATTAAAGGAAACCGTATTTTAGAAAAGAAAATTACACTTCCATTGCATCAGTGCCCCACCGCCACATTACACAGATTATTCCAAAATTAAAATTTAGGCAAGGAGTATTAAATATTTCAAAATGTTCACTTCTTCATTGTAGAGGAACAGGTTGTCTGTGGTAAATAGCATGTGTTTTATCTTCTTTCTCTAATGAAGGCTATTTCTATTGTCGCTGGCATAGTTTTAGTTACTAAGCCAGCAAACTGATTACTAGCAATTTTAGACAAAAGCAGGGTTCCAGTGAGGAGGCCAACAAAAGTCAAGTTCAGTCTAATAATTTTTGAAAACCAAACTGACAGACAAGTGAGTTCTCTATCCAGCTGGTAGGAATATTACAAGCTTTCTGGAAGGCAGATTGGCAATATGTATAAAAATCATAGTTATGCATCCTGCTGAAATGAACTGGCTCTTTAGGGGGCAGAGGAAATAATGAGCATGTTTCAATTCCCATTTTTTGTGTACTTTACCACCAAATCCATCCCTCATCCTTCTGCCCAGACTGTCCACTCCTTAGGAGCACGAATTCTCTCTCTCTGTCTCCGTCTATGTCTCATTCCTTGTTTATTGTACTCATAGTAACTTATACATAATAAGCAGTTAGTAGTTATTTTTGAACTGAGCCAATTTTGAATGAACTGAGGATATAATTGGTTACCCTAAATTAATTTGGAAAAAAGCTTCAAAAGGATCATAGTCTTTTATCCAGCAATTCTCTGAATTCATGCCAAGGAAAAAGGCTTTTATAGTCAGAGAGCTATATGTCCAAGGATGTTTATCACAACATTATTATAGTAGTGCAAGATGAAAACAACTTAAAGATGGGCTATGGACCATATTGTGTCCCCCACCCCAAATTCATATGTCTAAGCCCTAACTCCCTATTGTGATGATATTTGGAAGTAAAGCCCTTGGGAGATAATTAGGCTGGGAAGCTGGGCCCTGGTAGTGAGATTAGTGACCTTTAAGAAGCAACCCCAGAGTTTGTTCTTTATTTCCCTCTCCTTGACATGAGGATACAGTGAGAAGGTGACAAGGCAGGAGGAGAGTCCTTACCAGAACCCTACCATGCTGGCACCCTCATCGCAAACTTCCAGCCTCCAGAACTGTGAGAAAATAAATTTCTGTTGTTTAAACCACACAATCTGTGGTATTTTGTTGTGGCAGCCCAAGCAAACTGAGACAATATCCAAGAATAGGATATTGGTTAAATAAATGATGGCAAATCCATATGTAGATATTGTGTAGTCATAATCATTCTTTAAAAGACTTATGGTATAGGAAATTTTTCATTACATTTAAGTGAAAAAGTAGACTACAAACAGTATTACATGTGGTGCTGTTTTTATAAAAACTAATACATATACATGCATATATAACATATACAAATTTTTGAAAAAATGCTAAATAATACACTAAAATGTGAATGAATGTCTCTCAGGAATTGAATTGCATGTTATTTTTCCATAATTTTTCTTTGTGTTTTACCATATTTTACATGTTTGGGGTTGTTAATATATTTTGTTTTTGTAATCAGGAAATAAAGAGATTTTCTTTGGTTGATGAACTGATACTCCCCCTGGAGAGTGACACTGAAAATGAAGAGGCAGTCTGGGAGATACTTTCTTTCCCCGTTGAAGCCAATAGCTGCTTAATGTACTAAGCAACATGAACCCCACCTAATGGAAATATTCTCTATTTTCCTCTCTTTCTTCTTTTTATCTATCTCATCACTATTCATTGCCAATATTCCTGATATTTGTGTTCATTGGATGAAAAGACTACTAAGATAAAAAGGAACCAGGACATGTTTAACAAGTTAGGACAGAAAGATTTTTTTTAATGAGCTAAAGAGACCTTTAGAAATTGAAACAAAATGAAGAGAAATGTTTCAGACAAAAACTAGTTGTTTCAAAGGTAAGACGTGGCTTCTCTACACATCCTCCTGGACCTATTTTAAATCTGCAGTGCACTCACCCATTTACTTAATATCTGTGCACAATTTGAAAATTTTTCTAGCTATCAAATATTTTAGCAATCACACCACAAACTCAGTAGTAGGGGTATGTGCCTTATCTTCCTTTGGCTATTATAGTAAGCTCATTAACCGAGACTTTTGCTCCCCTTCTGTGGCTTCTTTTTGTCATACAGCTCGTTATAATTGTACTTCTATGTAACTGTGTTGACTATTATAAAATGGAAGCATTTTTATAGCTTAGATTTTAGATTATAGCCAGGTAAAGCTGTCGATCTGTTCACTTACTAGGTGACCTCCAACCCTTAGCATAGATGAGGTCCTTTTTTATCTGGGATCTTGTTTGAAATATTGGCAAAAATCTGTATCTAGTTGGCAAGGTCTTCCTTGAAACCTTCCATAGGGTAGTAATCCTTGCTGTCTTCCTTCGTCACAGCTATGTGTGGTGACCATCAGCCAGAAGAAATGCTTGAATTACATAGATCGTCTGAAATGGCTGGTGGTACTCGAATTCATAACAGACTGTCACAAGGAAGAACAGGCAAGAAATCACAAACTATGACTGAAGAATATACAGCAGAACATTGAAGATGTGTTTGAACCATGAGATAAGGAGAGAATAAACATGATTCTTTAAGTGGCTATTGTAAAGCATAACATTATGGAGTGCACATAAATAATAGTCTTAGCAATACTTTTTAAACATTTGTAGACTTCGTTTAAATACCAAGATTATTTATCCCCAAATGCAAAGAAAACTAAATAATTGAGGAAACATGAAAAACAGTTCAAAACTGCAGAAAACAGAACAGGCCTCTTTCTTGGGGAAATTGTGGTTAGTTATCCCTCCACCAAACTAACTGCGTGGCAGTTGAGAAACCATGCAAAAGAACAGAAGTCAATTCTTCTCTGGCAGTTGCAGGGCTTCCAGAAGTGTTCCCAGGATACCTTATTCTCAAGTTGACTCTGTTCTCCTGACAACATTTTTGCCCACTTTTTAAATTGGGAGGGAGGAAGTAAACATTAATTCCAGATATTGTTGACTCTCTGGGTAAAATCTGTGAGGTTTATAATGCTTTCATTTATCCTGGTGGTGTGATACTTAGTTATTCTTCAGAGAGAGGCTGATCAAGAAGTGTCATATGTGGCATTTCTCCCTGTTCCTGTTAATACTGATTTCTGGCCTTGTTTCTGTGGTCTGATTTCCTGCTATTCTATTAATGGACTGTGTTTTAAGAGCTAGATGAATGGACAATCATTCAAGATTAGCTTAGAGAAAGGCAGATGTTTGATTGAACAGACCCTTAATGAACCACCTGCATATATTGTGTTTCAAGCACTGTATTCTTCTGGAATACAAGATGAGCAACAGCCCTTGAAGTCTGCATAGTCTAGTGGGACTAGCGGAGGTAGACAAATACCCATGATATAATGTATAATGGGATACATGCTGTAATGGAAGATAAATGAGCACTGCAGGAAAATTAATTATACCTTAGTTAATGTCTTAGTTAATAATTAATTTTTTTACCTGTGTGGTAAAGGTGGGGGGGGAAGTAATGCAAAAGAGGTTATAGAAAATAAATAACATTTAATCAGGACCTGAAAGTATCATGAATTTGCCAGATAAAGTGTACAACAAAGGCATTGCAGGAAGAAGAGCAAACTATTTATACCTGATGTGACTCTTCAAAGAATTTGAGGTGAATACCATTCCATTGGCCCATTTTCTATTTTTAATTTGCAAACATTTCTTTGGGCTTCAGCTCCAGGATTCTAGACATAGAGAAACCTGATGGTTAAAGAACTGACTCTTAACTGTGCACAGGTAGGGAGGCCATTATCCTGACCAGTCATGAATACTCTGTGTGTTTCCTTTCACTGACAAAGATAAATATGCAGCGAATTACCGCCTATCAGAATCTCACCTGACATCAGAATACTCTGGGAATGCTCCCTTCCCTGATCACATTTCTCAAGAAGAAAAATTTTCATGAATTACAAATTGTTCAATAACTCCATCTCTTATGAATATATCTTAATGAAAGGCAAAGAATAAATTTTAATGTGGCAATTTCAGTAACCAATAGGAGAGAAGTTTGCTGCTAGTTCTGTGACTCCTTTTAATGTTTTCGATGTTTATTTAATTTGAAGTTCCTCTTTGGTGCCCCTAGTCATCCTTCCACATAAGAGAGGCCCTTTGCACTTGACGGGATGAGCACTGGGTGATATGCTATATGTTGGCAAATTGAACTCCAATAAAAAAATTAATTTAAAAAAAGAGAGGCCCTCTGCTTCTCCCTCTATGTCTCTGCCTCTCTCTCTCTCTCTCTCTCTCTCTCTCTCTCTTTCACGAATAAATAAATAAAATCTTAAAAAGGGGTGGTGGAGGGGGACGCCTGGGTAGCTCAGCGGTTAAGCACCTGCCTTCGGCTCAGTGTGTTATCCTGGAGTCCGGGGATCGAGTCCCACGTTGGGCACCCTGCATGGAACGTGCTTCTCCCTCTGCCTATGTCTCTGCCTCTGTTTCTCTCTGTGTCTGTCATGAATAAATAAATAAAATCTTAAAAAAAGAAAAAGAGAGAGAGAGGCCTGCAATTCAGTCTGCTCCTGAGAAAGACTCTGTGTTATACATTAGTAGCAAAACTTTCAGATTCACTAGATAGTGAGGGAGAGTTTAGCATATTTAGGACTGGCTAAACCCCAAAATACATTCATGCATTTGCTTCTGACACATTTCTCCTTCAGACTGTCCTGCTCAGTCAACCACCATTCCAAACTCACTACAATACATTTTAAAGTGTATGTCTACAATAGCCTTTGATGAAATCTAGATTGCTTTGTATTAATTTCAAGTGAAATACCTATTGAATGTTAAACCCATATTAAGATAGAATGGAGTGTATAATGCTCATCTTAATGATTAAATTTTACCTATTGTGATTGGCATTTTTTTAATCCAGTGAAGTCTTACTGAGTGTATAAGAAAGCAATAACTCGTGAACTAATTCGTTTGTCCTGGTTTCTTCCCAATCAGTGTCACTTTTTATAGTGTTTCCTTCCCAATGAACAGTGAAATTTGAAGGAAAAAACCAATTAGTTCTATTTTAGATATTTTTACTTTCAATACTGAGCCTCCAAAGATAAAGTGGCAGAGCTAAATCATCTATGTAAAATACAATATACATGGAGAGAAAGAATTTATCGTATCTTTTTTTAGACATCAGAATCATAGGGTTATAATCAAGCCCAAAGTTGAACTTCTAAAGTCCAGCTAACTTAGCCAATTTTTAAAAAATCTTATTATTAAGAAACTATTCAGATAACTCTCACCAAAACAAACCACTTCGGACTCTAAATGATTGGGAAATTTTGTACCAAAAAAAAAAAAAAAGAAAAGAAAAAAGATGTTATTTTTACAAAAACAATGACACTAGATGTAGCTCTCCTGACCAACCCTACCCCCTACCCCCTACCCCCTGACCAGCAAACCCTTTCTCCATCTCCTCCCTTTTGTTGTGTGGCAACCCAATTTTCTAGAAAATAGCTGCCAGATGAGATATGAATTTTTGGTGATTCTGGTGCAATGATCAGAAGCTCACACTATGAAGAATAGGGTTGTAAGGATGGATTGGATGGAAGGGTGGATGAGTGGGAAAGGAGAGAGTAAGAGGAAAACATCTTGAATTATACATATATTATGCTACATTTTTAGAGAATGGAATGTTTCACTTGCAAGAAAGTCATTATATATATAGATCAGTGATGAACTGTTCACTTAAGAATTAGCGTACAGTAAAATGCACTTAAGACAAAAACCCATAGCAGGCAGAATTTAATCTTCTTTTGAATGATTGGGAAGGCATTTTAGAATCTTGCAATTCACATTTTGAGTATCAATCATCATTGTATGTTACACGTGTAAGTATCTGCCAAGAGAGTTTGCCCATTAACCAAGTGCTACTGTTTTTTAAAAATACTTCCCAAACAAGATGAAGACAGATACTTCATAAAAATGTACCAGTTTGGTAGCTGATTTAAGCAAGGCCCCTTGCCCAAGGATAAATATTGTGATGCAATGCGGCACTTACTCACAAGTGAGAGGCCGTGCTCAATTTGAGGGTGAACACATCACTTAACCTTTCTCAACCTGTTGGCTCTCCGGCAACGTGGGATGAAAAGGTCGACTCCTTTTGGGACAACTGTGAGAAAAGAGCTAAGAAGAGGAGAGAAAAACACATTACAAATCAATATATGTCACAGAACTTCTAATAGAAAGTGCTCTATGTTTGAACAGATAATTGATTTTAGCAACTCTGATTCTTTAATGTCATGCCTGGGAAGCTGGATCCTAGCCATGACAATCTTGCCAGACCAGGGCTGCTTTGCCTTACTAGGATTGGCCGCCTGAAGTCACATGGCATCTGATAGCGCCTGTGAGTTGAGCTAATTCATCTTCCCAGAGAGGAAGATGTTTTCACAGTCAGATTTGAGTTCCCTGCTGATACTTCTTCCCTTTCAGATGCCAAGAGGATACGTCATTTGGAAGTCACTGCAGCCACACTCATGAAGTTGATTCTATCTGGTGTAGGCTGTTTTGTTTGCTTTACACTGAAGATGTTTTCTTTTATTTTAGGGGACCTTAGGAGTTGCTTCTTTACTTGTTCTCACAGTTGTCCATTCAGTGGCAGCTTACTATATGTCAGGCTGCAGGTCTTTTGTTGGAAGGTGCTAGTCGTTAACTAGAACTCATGAATGCCAGAGTTTCAGTCTGTCAGCTGGATCTCCAGACCTTACAAGTGATGGTGCAGCAAGTTTGCTTTGTGTTACAAGCTGTGGTCATATAGCCAGTCTTCCCTCCAAACTGACTCCACTGCTGGGAGGCAGCCCATTGGCTTCTAGGAAACATTTGGCAACATCATGCTGGTCACTCTACCCTTTAGATATTTGCACATTATAAGAAAGTGTAGCTAATAGATTTGAGATGACTACTAAAGAGCTAGATTTTTTTTTTCAAAAGATTTTGGCCACAAGGCCTAATTAGCGAAGGTAGGACTTACAACCTCGTACCAGGCCCATGTGTACAGTCATTAAAATGTTGAAACAGGTGTTGGTCATTCTGTGGACTTGGGAGAAGGAATAGGTTACAAAAGAGTGACTTTATTTATTGAATGTTTTTCAACTGTGTTTGAGATCATTATTAAACATAAAGCATCCTATTAAAGACAAGACATATTAGAGTGTTTTATACCTTTTTAAATGAGGTTAGGCTGATTACCCAAACTACCTGCTATGACAGTGCTCAATGTGTTAGCCCTGTCATAAGATGTATCAGCCTATACATCTCTCTAACTAAAAAGTAAGCACTTCGAGAGCACTAATTTCATCTTTGCATCTCTTGCACCAGAACTCTGCCTGGTGTGTTGAAGACACTAAAGAAATAATAGAACAGATAAAGGCATGAGTAAGTAAATTAACCTGTAAGAGGCAGAATAGGGAGGGGAAAATAGAGACAAAGAAGAAAGGAAGCAGGGGAACTCTGCAAATGCTAAGGCTATTGTTATTTAGCATGGACAGATGTGATACTAAGGGATAAAACTTCATTCATGCCCTTTAAGCCATGTGTTTTCACAGAATATTCCAAGTTCTTTAAAAAAAAAAAAAGATTTTATCTATTTATTCGTGAGAGAGGCAGACACATAGGCAGAGGGAAAAGCAGGCTCCCTGCAGGGAGCCTGATGCAGGACTGGATCCCAGGACCCCAGGATCACAATCTGAGCCAAAGGCAGACGCTCAACCACTTAGCCACCCAGGCGTCCTGAGTATTCCAAGTTCTAACAAAACCCTATCCCTTTATTTCTTTACTTCTCACTTATAGTATCTTTTTAAAATACAAGTCAGCTAGACTCAGGAATTTGAGTTTTGGTTTTGAGGTAGGCAGTGGGATGTGGCTACATTGATTGACATACCCTTCCCTGTAAGAGGTCACTACACCTGGATGTGTGACCAAATGGGCAGCACCGCAGAAGGGCTGAAAGCAGGGTTGAGAATCTGCTCTACCACTAATTAAAATGTGTGCCATTGGACAAGTTATCTGAGCCACCATTTCCTCATACAGCTGTTGGAGGACTCAGTGAAGTCGTGGCCTAAAGCATTCAATACAGTGCCTGCGCCTTGTATACACCTTCTCAGTGTTAGCACTAAAACGTCATCCCTTCCTAGGAAAGTGGTTGTTAGAACGGCGAGGCGGAGGAGCGTGCTGAGCTGGCTACTTCATGCTGAGGCTTCTGATGTAGCCCCGTGTTTGGTGCCGATGACTTGAAGGCACCTGCTATGAGCGCTGAACGCACCATAGCAATCGTTTAAGGAGCTGGACGGGGGGAGGGAGGCGAGTGGTTGGAGGGGAAGCCTGCCTGACATTGAAGTGAACTAAATCTGTGCAAGTGGCTATTTCCGTCAGCCCAACCACAGTGGGTGTGTGATGGGGCGTCTACTTTTGATCCAGCTCTTTTTATAGATGCTGATTTTTCTTAAAGGCAACTGTCCTTTCCCAGGATGCTGAGCTGATTTGGAAGACTGCTTATGGAGTATTTAGCATCTGCATTCTGGAATAGACAACATTTAGATTAGTAATTAGATACTCCTTGAAGATGTAAAAACAGTCTCATTATCAACTTTAGCACAGATTCAGCATAACGGTGTTTTACCCATCAAGATTTGCAAAAACAGCATTACCATTTCAAAAAAAAAGTGCTTCTGACTGGCTGCGGGGCTCAACCAGTAGGGGCAGCTTTGGTGAAAACCAGAGCCCACGTCAGTAGTCCACAGCAGCCTGTCCACGTTATCCTTTGAACTTCAACCATTTCAAAACATTTTCCTGTTATTATTATTCAGATCGATTCATGGAGAGTGCCCATGCTTCCCAGGCGCGTGTGTATATGAAGTCACAGATCGTCTGATATAAAAATAGGATGTCTGTGTCGTTTGGGGCTTTTGAAATATTTTTTTTTAAAGAATGGTCTGAACATTCCCTACCTGTATCACCATCCTAAAGAGTTATCTTCAAAAGGCTGGATGCAACGATGACCATCCCAACACTTGAACCACAGAATCCACAATGCAGAGCCAGTGCAGCTCTGCGTGTGTGTCCCTGGGAGTAGAAAGCTAAATGAGACCCACTGCCATTGCCTCTGAGACTTCGAGACCAAGCGACCAGACTGAAGTGGCGACCTCTTCAAAGAGGAGATCAGTGTCATTCGGCTGGGGTATGCTCTAGGGGGTTACCTGGCTGCGTGCTGCATGCAGCATTTCATAGTAACAAGGAAGACTTTCAACAGTTTCAGACAAAGGTCAGCCATTTTAGAAAAATGTACTTTTTTTTCCCCTCCCTTGTACTTTCCTCCCAGAGCCAGGCAGGTGGTCCACACAAGCTTGTGCTAATGAATTAGGCAGCTTGTACCGTGCAGAGTGCATTTTCATTACTGTGAACAAAGCAGGCTATGGGGGAAATTTGATAGGTGGCTTCCACTCAAAGGACAAGATGCATTTATCTGAAGGCAATTCAGTGGTTTATAATGGACAGCAGGGCCCTTTGTCTCCTTGTCACAATCTTCCTGTGAGCATCACCATGATTCATAGTCAAATTATAGTCACTTTCTACCACCCCAGCTATTTAAATCACAGACTCCCCAATCTACGATCTTCACAATTTTAAATAGCATCCAGGAGTGTAGTTCCATTTTTAACACAATATTTTGCATTTGTACAAGTAAGAATTGGTCACCAGGAAGTGACTTTTGATTATTTCTTGTACTTTGCTATAGATAAGTATTGAGGCTTGTACAAGTGCTTTGATTACAAGCAGTTGGAATCACATCATTTCCCAGCAAGACTTATTATTTCACTCATGAAAGTCATTGTGTATCTTACAAAAAAATGGCAATAATTTCCCATTTCCCACAAGAGTCTATACCTCAGCCTTGATACTCAGCCTGGGTAAAGGTCTCCCGCACATAAAAACAATTAGGTTATAATGTAACAAGATATTGTCTAGATGAGGGATTTTCAAACTTTGTAGAGAGTCATCCAGGGAATTTGATCGAAATTCAGAGACTGAGGACTTCACCAAGGCTGGCCTTTGTATTCCTGATGGTCCCTGCAGGTGCTGATACACATTAGATTAGATCATTTCATTTTTTTAGTTTATTAAGGAAAGGAACAACTCTAGACTGTCTTCTGGGAACAGTAATGGCACTGTTGGTCTAAGAATACACCTAGGGTATGCATGGTATGCATGGTAGTCATTTACTAAACAGATTGCCAATCCCTTAAGCTCCTGGTTTGCTCAGATGCCAACAAGATTGTTCTTAATGGATGCCATTAAGATATATTACAGAAATTGGACAGAGCTGACTCGAGTTCAGATTTCACAGAAATTACAGCCTGCCAGTAAATCACACCGTAAGTTGATTGTCAAGTCATTTATTCATTGCTCCTGCTTAGAGAATATATATGCTAGGAAATAATTTCCATGCATCCATACAGGACCACCATCCTTAATTTACAGTTCCAAAATCCCACTGAAGACTGAAAGATTTGCATCAAAACTCACTTGACACGTGAGTCCCATGTTTTGCATCAAAACTCACTTGACAACAAAATTTGGCTTAAACTGACATAAGACTATTAATAGCCCTTGCTTATTATATAATTACACAATTAAGTGTAAATATTGAAATGTTTCATTGCAGGAATATTATTGATTTGGATTCCCCATTGGCCATGTTATGCTCTGGTCAGTATATACTCCCTCTTGCCTTTCATCATTTAAAACTTTTTTTTTTTTAATTCTGAACTACATTTGGCCCCAGATGTTCAAATATGAGGTTGCAGACCAGAATTCTATTATTCCATATTGATGATGGAGAACTGGGGACTTGACTGCTACCTTGGCTCAGTCTCCAGAGTTATTACTGATAAAATTCAACAAGATAAGATTCATTTATGGAAACTTGAAAATGTTGAAAATAATCAGCTCTTCTTATTAAAGAAACATGACAAATGTTAATGCTCATTCTTTACTGAGCCATGCATTGTCCTTATAGTTTTCTGACAAAACGCCCTGCTTGAAACAATAAAGAGTTTGTTTGGATTTTAGACCCATATCCTACCATGTTACACCTCCTTCGGTCTTCCCCTTTTTCTCACATGTAGGGATAATGTGTTTACATTAGCTTAGAGTTTGAGACTGAAATTTGAACTCAAGGTAAATGTGATGGTGAAAAATATGCCAAATTAATAATATGTAGAATTAGTTATTTCTGACTAATGTCAGAGATGTCTGTGGGAGAAATCTGCTGCGATAGACTTCAACTTCTGGGAAACCCAGTCTCATTCCTGCTGCAGTAAATGTGCTAGCAACTGCTTGGAAGATGATATGCCTCTTGAAAGTATTTATGTGTATGTATATATGTATGTGTCTAATATTTATTTAGATACCATTATTTAAACTTATGTAACTTACATATTAACTTAAACAGTTTTACGGTTGTATAATATTTAAAGCATAGTTGCTATTTTTCCTTGCTATTTTGTTGTGGTTGTTTGTCCTTCTTTATATGATTAAGCATACTAGAAACCACGGTTACTTAAAATATCTTTTAAAATTGTAAAAAAATGTTTTTCTCAGGATATTCAAGCTATTATTTATGTTTTATGAAAGAACCAAATGACACTCCAGCTGATTCCTACCACAAGTCTGGGTTATAATTGAATTTGCAAATAATCTCTCAACTAGATAAACAATAATATGCTTGCTTTACGAATAAGGACTATTAATTGTGATTTATAATATCTGGATTTTGCCAACTATATTAAGTAATGAGTGCTCCTTATGGACAAAATCAATTGCCTGTTCTGCTAAAACCTTGGCTTCATTTCAGAGTCACTATGGGACAAGGTTACACCTTCACAGCTTGTAAACATGCCTACTTAGCCAGTGTTCATTAATGCAAATTATGCATCAGTTGAAGACAAATGTTTTCAGTAACAGTATTTAAAGAGAATGTAGATCCTTTCTGTGATGTTTTCCAGTCGAGAGCCAGATTCAATGCTTAATTTCAAGTATTATAATTGACAATTTTATGGCAGCATGAGAAGCTGTGGTGAACTTAATGTTGAGTCAAAAATCAGGTCCTCTGCAATAGATAGGATGGGGAGATTACTAAATTAATTAGTACCAACTAGTCACTAGGTGTGGAAATAGGGGTGAGGACTGAACAATTGAGGAGGACTGTTCTGCTCTAGGTCAAAGAACAGAAAATAATCTGGATTTCCTCTCAGAAGAATACATCTCAGTACTTGATTGTTACATAGCTATTAGCATTTGTTTTTCAGATTCCTACTTTTGATGACATTTTCACTGAAATTTAGAAGTGCCTATATCAGGTGCTGCTAAAAAATTTGAGTGAGATGAAAGATTTTCCTGATTATCAAAATGGTAGCCCTATACCCACTACCGACTTGGATCACATATATAGAATCAAGAATTTTCAGACTAGGGGCCTCTGGGTGGCTCAGTGGTTTAGTGTCTGCCTTTGGTTCAGGTCATGATCCCAAGGTCCTGGGATTGAGTCCTGCATCAGCCTCCCCACAGGGAGCCTGCTTTCCCCACTGCCTATGTCTCTGCCTCTCTCTGTGTGTCTCTCTTGAATAAATAAATTAATGAATTTTTAAAAAATGAATTTTCTGGGGGCGCCTGGGTGGCTCAGCGGTTGAGTGTCTGCCTTCAGCCCAGGGCATGATCCTGGAGTCCCGGGATTGAGTCCCACATTGGACTCCCTGCATGGAGTCTGCTTCTCTCTCTGCCTATGTCTCTGCCTCTCTCTCTCTCTCTCTGTGTCTCTCATGAATAAATAAAATCTTTGAAAAAAAAGAGAATTTTCAGACTATTAATACCAAAAATATATCTCCTTACTCAAGTTGACTAATTCCAAACAAATATAATCTTCAAGATTCTTTGAAGAATTTTCTGCTTGAGAGGATCTCTGAGGAATGGGGAAAGGTTCTGTATGTATGGGAATTGTATATTTTCATGGAAAACTGTCCACAATGTCCATCAACTTCTCAGAGGCTCCATGACCCCTTAAAAAGGAGTAAGAGCCCTCATTTTAGAGGAAACAACAACCTATAGTTACTATACTTATAAGTGTTTATCTTTCTGTTTGACATTAGAAGTTTGTACCAACTTGTACGACTCACCCTATATTCTGACCCTGGGCAGGAAATCCCCCCTAAGAGTTGATGGTCACAATTTGATTGCTCATTCTATCACAATTGACTTCTGTGATTGTTTCTTGATGCTTAAAGGGCAGTTTCTAGGCATCCTCTAAGGGAGCACCTGCCAGCTCCAAGTCTATTTCTTCTTTTTTCTCAGCTTTCCCCAGTGTTTACTTCTCCATTTCAATTTTTTTAAAAATTTTATTTATTTATTCATGAGACAGAGAGAGAGAGGCAGAGACACAGGCAGAGGGAGAAGCAGGCTCCATGCAGGGAACCTGACGTGGGACTCGATCCAGGATCTCCAGGATCAGGCCCTGGGCTGAAGGCGGCACTAAACCGCTGAGCCACCCGGGCTGCCCTACTTCTCCATTTCAGAGCTAGCCCCTGGCCATTGCATACACAAATATATTATGGTGGTTATTCACAAGCAGCCCTGTATGCCCTCCACCAGTCTCTGGGAGAAAAGCAAACCACCCAGCCCACCCCTTGCTGTCCTGCTGTGACTGTACACAGCTGGCATATGGTGATTAAAATTAATAGGTTGCCCTGGCATCATTTTGCAACAAGGCAAAAAGAGTCAAGTCTGAGCATCCCTGGCAAAAGAATAACACACTGAATCTAAAAACTAAGCTAAAAATAGTTTTATCATATTATGTTACATCTATGTTCTAGCTAGACAAAGAGTGTTTTTTACAATAAAGGCATCTAAGAACATTATAGCAGAAGATGTAGTTTTCATTCTGAGATCACATTATAAATGAAAGTAAAGAATATAAACTTAAAATTTTGTTTATGGAAAACAATCCCTAACTTTAAATTTTTTTAATTATTCACATATTTTAGCTATACCACTTGTTAGTATTAAAACACCCATTTTTATAAAAATTTGTTCTCCAGTTATCAAGTGATTGGTCCTTGGCTTTCGAATATATGGTGGGATTTGGTGGATAAAATATCTCACCTGTCTCCTATATAGTTTCATAGGTATCATCCCATAATCACTCCACCCCATTGTACCTTATAATTTCTTTTCTTATAGTCCCATCTTTCAACCCTATGGAAGAAAATCTACCTGCCATCTGCCACCCATCACCACATTGGAATTCATTCGACAAATATTTATTGACCAACCTATTTGTGCCTTGGTTTCACATTAGGCACTAGGGACACAAATGTAAATGAAGCACACACAGATCTTCATCCCCACTTTAAAAGCTAGGGTAATAAGGGAACTAAACAAATATGTAAGAGATTTCAGTACAATGTGAAATTGCTATCATGTGGTTAAATACAGACATCAGTGAAAACAAATAGGAGAGGCACAAAAGTTTTTAGAGATTAGGGAAGACTTCCCAGTGGAGTAGACTTTTAAATGGATGAGTAGGAATTAAGCAAAAGTGAGTGGGAAGTGCATTTCAAGCAGAAGGAATGGTTTGAGGTGCCAAAAAAAAAAAAAAAGATAAATCTGGAAAATTGCATATGATTTGATAGAGCTGAGGCTTTGAATTCATGAAATAAAGTGCCAGAAGATGAGACTGAAAGATACATAAATAACGAAACAGAAAGGGTTCCCTAATACTGTAAGGATTTAGACCTTGTCCTGAAGATAAAAAAGGAAAAAATAGATAATCAGTCATCAACTCTATTGGTACCTCATAGTTCATTTTTTAATATATTTTTTCCTGACTTTTTTCATGGGAATTTTATCTCTCCAACTAATCAGAAGAGAGGAACCTCATCAAATTGTGCCTTGTAAAATAGTATGCACAAAATAGACATTCAACAAATAAACACTGGTTGACTGATTCCGACAGTACTGCTGCTTCTAGATAACTCTACTTTGGGCTCAGCTTAATGATGTTATGAGTATCCTTTCATTGTAAATACTCACCTTCTGAAGGCTTTGGACTCTGCCCTTAAATAAAACTGCCTTGTGAGCTCATGTTTTTCATCTTCTGTCTAAATTTGCTATATATTGATATTCTTTGAGCCCGGATGATATTCAAATGGTGGATTGATATAGATCGAGTTGAAATCAGCCTATTTGTACTTTATTTGAAATTGTGTTCTACCAAACAAGTACTATTTTCATGGACACTGACCCAGAAGAGCATATAGGATATCATTTTCTGAAGCAGATGTAGAAGCAGACTTAGGTCTAAAAGATATAATAAGTAGGGACCTATGTTTAAGTACTTGGGCTCTTGGAGTGCCCCAGATCAAGATTTATCTCCTAACCTAGCTAATAATGCCTCGTATTCTTGAATAATAAATTTAAAGATTATTTATTTATTTATTTATTTATTTATTTATTTATTTATTCATGAGAGACACAAGCAAAGACATAGAGAGAGAAGCAGGTTCCCTGCGGGCATCCCAATGCTGGACCCAATCCCAGGATCCCTGGATCACAACCTAAGCCAAAAGTGGTTGCTCAACCACTGAGCCACCCAGGTGCCCCTTGAATAAGAAATTTAGACCGCTGTCCCCACCACAAAGTGGATATGGCAGGGAAAGACCTCCTCTTTAAGCCCTAGCGTTCATTCAAACTTAATACAAATATGCTTATAAAATCCTTCTCAAAGAGCAATTTCTCCTGAGGAAAATATGAGGCCCATAAACCAATGACTGCCAAAATGAAGGGATGGAGCAGAAAAACAGTTCATTTTGAGAAGCACAAACTTGACCCTCACAACAGACTTGGGCAGCCGTTCATTCTTCTTTCAATGCTTGCATCCGAATTACAGCTGAAGAAAATCCCTCAGCCTATCTTTAAACCCTAAACACCAACCTTAATTCTCTCAAGATCTTCTTTGTCAGTTCTTCCAACCAAATAAAACATTTTGGAATTCATGTGACTATGTATCTGTGAATCTAGACAGGTGGCATTTGTAGCAAGAGGAAAGTGAGTTCTAAATGGTTCGACTGCCTATTACATTTTACATATTACAGCTTTATTCTAGGTATTTTAATTGACGTCTTCATTCTCTCACTGGTTTAAATCAATGTATTTTTCTCTGGTCAGGACATGTTCACTTTTCAGGTCCATTTCCTAACTATGAGTTGAAATACTGTTGGTTACTAAAACAGCAAAACAAAACAAAACACCTTAATAAATGAGAATTTTCCTTCCGATCAAATGCAGTCTCAGGGAATAAATCCCCAGGGGATCTAGAGGGAAGAAAATGAACAGAGATATTTTGAAAATAGGAAAGTTACTATTTAAAATAATCTTGTCAGTAAAGCCCCCCAATGATGCAATCTGATATTATTATTTATAACATTATGTTTAAATTTCATATGTTTTCTATATCTCTTCAAAAGTTCTGGCTAAAATCGGACGTTTTGTACATGCTAACTTTGGTGACATTGATTTTTGAGGAAGAACACAAATTTTAGCACTCACCTTTCCAGGCTTTGTTTTGCTGCTTCCTAATGAACACCTGGTTTGTGCACTGCTCTGTGGTTTCTGGAACATACCACGCATCTACCATCCACTTGGGAGCTTTACTGTTTAAAACTTCGTTCTTCCTCTCATTGACTGCTAAATCCCTGCTCAACCTTTGATCCTCAATTAAAAAGTCATCTCCTTCTTAATTCTCCTGGCAGAATTAGTGACCCTGTTGTCTGTGCTTATATTTCAAGTTGTTCATACTTTTGCTGCCCTGTTTCCACATCACCTTATCATTATGGTTTAGACTTAGGCTTCTTAGATTATGCACAGTTTAAAATTGTGTTTGTTCACCATTGATCCTTGAATCTCAGTTTCTCCTTCTATATTCAGGTTTCCTCTTCTTGATATATATTCTCTAATAATTTTTTCAAATACAGATCTGTAGTGATAACTCTTGCAGTCTCTTTCTGAAGATGTATTTTTCTCTCACAGCTTGAAAAATAGTTTAGCTACGTCTTTGCTTAGGATTCCTAACACCATAAGGGTGGTATAAATTAAGACTTTACACCCATGGTTGGTGCAGCCTGGGGATTTTTATTTATCCCAGGAGACACCTCCCACCCTACCCTTCCACATTCCAGAGCTAGGGGCAGAAATAAGCTGGTCTGTTGCCTTTCTGGCTAGCTGATCCGTGCTTCCCAGCCACAGACATCCAGATGGCCTCTAACTTCCCACACCACAGTTTAGCAGTGAACATCCTCGTACATGTCCTCTCTGGTACCTATATAGGTAGAATGTTTCCTCTTCTTCTTTGCATGGAAAGGGCATTTTTCTCCCAAGATTCTGGCTTTTGTAGTGTTCTCTGTTCTGGCTTCTACTCATACCTATTCTTGTGGCAGAGGTGTGGGTCCATTACTTAGTGAATCCTCTAGGCAGCTTGTGACATTACCAAGCTGATGATAACCTCTTCTTTCAAATTTGGCTCCATATTTTTCAAAGAAGATGGTCACATTTTAGTAGCATTTATAAGTGCTTACCATTGGAATTGGGGTGGAAGCTGTACTAGCTCAGTCCATATGTTCCTGGGACTGGAAACATGGTATGGGCTGTGTCACTCTACCACGAGCACCTTTCAGACAGATAACGAATCTTAGTCATCTTTTATTTTTAATGAAGTGTAGTCTATGTCCATAAATATCTGTAGAATGAATAAATGAGGACATGGGTACCAGGTGAGACCTGGGGCAGCAGGAGGGAGTGGGGCTGTGGGGAAGTTTGTCACTTACAAGTATTAGAATGAAGACCTCCATCTGCTCATTTCTAAAATGAAGTCTTTGTATTGCAACTAGACATTCTAGAAGGTCTCTTGTAGCTCTAGGATATTCTGATTCTAAGAAATAGTAAGATACTCTCCCTTGTGAGTATTAGGCATTAAAGTTGCCTGTCTATAAATGTGGCACTATCCTAAGTATGGCCCAGTGAAAACACAACTGCTCTTCTTTCTGTTATCCCTAACTATGACCTGTACCTTTTCTAATACACATTGAACATATTTTTTAATTGCATTTGTTTATCTAGAGGATAAATATCCCAGGGAGGTTTTATTACACCTTTCAGATGGAATGCCAATTTCCCTTTAAAAACACACCCTCTATTTCAAAGGGTTGTATTGGATGGCACTTGAAAAGGAACTGCAGCTGGTTAAATTTAGGGTGTTGAACAAATTCCAGTCCAAGAATATTCCTTGGCTCTGGGCCTATGGCATTTTTAAATGATTCTAAATTGGATAAATTTTAATTCATTTTAAATTCTTTGCCTTCTGTATTTTTTTTCCTTCTGAGTCAAGCAACCAATCATTGGTTTTTATTCTGCCTTTAACACCAGAGCTAAATTATGTCATACTCTATACATACTATCATATTCCCTGTCAATTTTACTTGTGATTAAAAAAAAATTTTACTTGTGATTATACAAATCCAACTATCCTTTAAAACTTTTCTGTCACGTCTAATGAAATCTCCATAAAACTGTACCCTAAAAATAATATGAGAAAATGATCACACCATAAGTCTTCTTCCCTTACTTAATATGGACTTTTACTTCGTGGTGCAATTCTAGTAGCCCTGAATCTTATTTTCCTATACATTTTTGCCAATTTTTTTTTTGCCCCTACTTTCTGTTTCCTGGGAGGCAATCTTAATTTTTTAAAAACAGGAGAAATAAAACAGGGCTGTTATATTTTGCTAAGACTATCAGGAGAAATTTAGGAATCAACTACGTAAGATACTGCAGGGAGAGGTCCATGAAGCATGAAGAAGAGAAGGCCAAGGGTGCAGTCTTGAACCACGCAGTAGAAAGCAGAAGGAGCTGCAGAAATAGCTGGAGTTCTCTCCTCCTTATGTGTGTGTGCCTCCATCTCTCAGGTTCCTTAAGATGGAAACCAGTCTTACACATTTCCTATAGTTCTCACACCACCTTCCACAGTGAGAGCACCCAGTGTATTTTTTCATTCCATCATTCATTCACTAAGAGCTGCCAGTTACTATTTTGTGGGCCAAGAATACAGTGTAAACAAGCTATGCAAAGTCCCTGTCATCTGTGCTTATGTTAGAGTTATGCGTGTGGAAAAGTAGAAGCGGAAAACAAGACTGTAATCAAATAAATAGGTACGATAACGTCTCTGCCAACAAGTGCCACAAAAGGAAATTCTCCAAGTAATAGGCTAGGAAGGGGCTCCAGGGTATGGCTAAGGGTGGGCAGTGCTTTACCAAGTATGAGTTGGGATACCTCTGGGAGGACATGATGTTGGAGATGAAATGTGTGTGCCGAGAAGGAGCCACCATGTGAACTGCTGAGAAAAGAGCATTCCAGAGAGAAAGCAAGCATCAGGGACCTGAAGCAGGAACAAACCAGAGTGGTGGAGGTATAAGAAGAAAGCCAATGTGGCTGGAGCCTAATGCACAATGATAGGAAAAAGCCACAAAGGTGAGCCAGTGAGGCCCTTTGGTCATGAAAGGTGTTTGAATTATATTCTGTTTGCACTAGTCTTGTAGGCTAATCCACTGGATCCTACTAGTTTGTCCTTGCACTGCTGCAGCTCCTGCCAGCATATCCAGTTATTTGGTCCTGTTTAACTGATGAGACATGGAACACAGGCAAAAAGAAGGCAACCCTTTGCTACCACAGATTTCTCTTTTATCTTCTAAATTAAATATGCATATGGGGCTCCCTTCCCCCTCACCCATCCAGAGAGATCTGGTGCCAACCACCCACCTTGAGAAAGAAACCAAGCATATCCTTGGCAAAATTGGAGTGAAGTGAGCAAGCTTAGAAACTGCACTGATAAAATAAATGTAAGATAAGGAGTTTTCTATCCTAAAAATATGTGCAATGTTAATTAGGAAGGAGGGAATCCGAGAGAGAATGAATATGGGTATTTTAGGGCTTCTGTATTACTAAATGGCCAGAGGTTAAAGACCCAGTCCTTCACAGACTGGTTTCTCTTCAGACAGCAATCACATGTTTGGGAATCCCCAGGCCACCCTCACTTCTGACCAGCTGGCTACAAATTCAGGCATTCCCACTACCCTGTCAGGTTTGATAATTCACTAGAAAGACTTACAGAACTCACTAGAATCACTGTGCTTATTACTACAATTTGATTACAGCAAAAAGATACAAATTAGAAGAGACACATAGGGAAAGTCTGGCAAGATACCAAACATGAAACTTCTGTCACCGTCAGGAATGCATTACCCAAGTAGCACATTGATATGTGACCTTATGCAAAGAATTATGAACCAGGACAGCTCATTCAAGCTTCAGTGTCCAAAGCTTTTATTTGAGGTTTCATCAAGTAGGCATGACTGATCAAGTCATTGGCCAGGAGGCTGAACTCAATCTTCAGCCCCCCTACCCTCTCCAAAGGTTGAATCTGATATTATCTGGCTCAAAGATACCACCATCTAAACGTGCAGGTCCTCTTTCAAGCATAGCCAGCCCCCATCCTGCCTCTCCTCGTTAGCATAAACTTTCAGGTGTGGTCTGAGGGGCCCACCATGAATGAAAACAAGGGCACAGCTATTACTCAGGAAATTCCAGGCGTTTAGAGACTTTCTCCCAAGAACCAAGGACAAAGACCACTCAAATTCTATATTATACACTAGAACTCTCAAATCAGATTTATAATCAATTGCCTATTCTGTGTGCCAGTCCTGAGGATAATTCAGATTGCTTGAGTAAGGAAGAAGCAGTGCTCATGTCTTGAATTTCTTAGCAGACTAGAGCTATGAGATTGAAGCTATCATTACAGAAGTATTGCAGATTCACGTGGCCACCTGTAGGTTCACTCTCCTTTTGTAAGCATCATTTCTGTGTGCTTCGTTTCTAGCTAATGGTTGTCACAATTCTACGCTATCCTCTACTGAGCACAACTTGTTATTTGCCTATGGCTAGCAAATGTTACATTGAGCAGATGATGACATAAATATTATGAAAAATACTGAGAAAAAGGCAACAACCCTGGCTTGTCCTTTTGTCCAATTGAGAGTGGTCATTAATAGAACTTTGATGTCCTTAACATTTAGACTCAGAGGCTGCTGTCAACTTTTCAAAATTTTCTTTGTCTACCAGCAAAAAAGCACACATACGCACAAAAAAAACTGGTGACTCAATGGGAAGATGATGCAAAAAAAACTTTATGTCTTATTGCATAATAAGCTGGGAGATGTGTGCCCTTCTGTGCTGCTTTTCCAGATGACCTTGAGCAGTGCACAGAAACTCTGCCTTCTGCATTTCCCAACATGTGTGACAGCTGTGAGGTATAGCCTCAAAATGATTACACCACTCTTTGAAGGAACTGCAATATATCTTTCTATGATTGCCGGGTCTGTGCTGACCTGAAGAACTCTGTGGAAGATGATGGTCACATGACAGCTGACTTCTAGATGGAAAGCCACAAAATTGAATCACCCAAATGTTTCTAAGCATTGTGTAGACTAGCCATCCAGAAAACTGAATTTTCTTCTAGCTAAATTTTATTATCTTGGAGCCTCAGTTTAATGCCCCTCTCCACCATTCCAGTCCATTCCAAGTAAAGGTTTATTTGATCACAATTCCAGGGGAAATGTGATATCATCTTAATGGGTTAGTGAGATGTTTTAAAGGGCACCTGAGATTTGCTTAAATCGGGAATAGTAAGACACCCAGACATGGCATTGATTGCCACAAAGAAAGGTTACGCAGGTTCTGATTTTATAAACAAAATCACTTGAATTTGCAAATCCAAAGACTCTGAAAACACAGTAAGAAATTCAGAGATATTTTTGAAATAATACAGAGGTTATGTCTAAAACCAAAGGAAATTATCAGGATGATTATCAGCCTACTATAATGCTCTTGTGCTCAGTAGAAAGCTCAAACATAGATGATACACTTTTTATGTTAGAAAGCCATTGAAATTATATATTGAGACATTCAACTAAAGCAACTGCAATTTTTCTCTGTTTAGGAACAATCTGGTACTTCCATCTTCAAAGCTGTTATTTACATATCAACAGCTTTGTTCAGCTCCCCTGTTCTTTGGTCAAGTGTGAAATTGCAATGAAAAGTAGAGAACAGGGTGGTACCCACAGATAGTAAGATAAAATAAAAAAGCAAGGAAGGAGTAAACAAGAATATTGGAACAAATAACACTGATTAAAAGTGCAGGTGGATTGTCTTAATTTAAAATGAATTGAAATTTTTGTCATAATTTTTTTAACATTCTATGAACTTAAAAAATGCAAAAGTTTTATTAAGAAAATTGCTGAAGTAAATGTAGCTGGTAAGATGATTTTATGTCACTCAGCATTATTCTATCAGAATAGCTTCAACAGATGCTTACAACCTTTCTCTGTGCTAGATGATTGATTGCACACCAAATCCATTAGAAGAACAAACTGTCATTGATTAGGTTTATAGTATTTTATTATGCCGTGGTAAATTTTATGCTATTTTTATTTCAAACCCTGCAGACCTTTGAAGGGGTGGATCTTGAGGAAGAACAATTAGGTTGAAATAAATAAATAAATTTTCCCAGTATTTTTTCCAATCCTATCGATTTACAAAATACTTAACCGACTTTTTATTTTAGAAATTGGAAGCTAAAGAAATATGACATGAAGTTTTATTACAATGGCTTATTCTGATACATACATATCTGTGCAGAGTGCTCCTAAACCTAAAATCATCCAGGGCCTTTTCTGGGTCCATTCATAGATTCCGAAATTTTGTGGGAAAAAATCATTTTTTATCTGGTAAATATGTGTGTTTTATGGTAATAAACACTGTATTTTTCTGGACTCTATAGGTAACAGCATTCCCTTACATCCCAAAAAAGGAGCCAAAAGCTGTTTTTAAGTATAAATTTTAAGTATAAAATTTAAGTATAAATTTTAAGTATAAATATAAATACTTAGGATCCCACCTATTTCTTATTGCCTAAAACAATTTAAACAAGGGAAGTAACATTTTAGACCCCAAAACCATGATATAGCTAGCTTAAAAAGATTATTCTAATACATATACTTGGCACATACAAAAAGGTAACATAAATATATGTGCAAAAAACATAGTAATAAAGACCCACGAGCCCACCAACCAATTCAAGATCTAGAATATTAGCAATTTTCTACTTAAAGTAATATCTGTGCGCTCCTTTCCTGCCTCCTCACACTCACAGTAATAGTGAGTTTTGTGTTTGTAAAAGGTTTTATCATCTAAATCCCCAACCACACACTGCTTAGTATACTTATTTGAGCTTTAGAAAAGTGAAGTCATATTGTACAAAGCCTTCTGTAACTTCCTTTTTCTTCAGCATTATGAGTCTAATATTCAACAATTTGTGCATGTGGCTGATCTTTATTCATTTTCCCTGTTGTATAGTATTCCTTTGTGTAAACATACCACAGTCTATTTGTCTGTCTAGCAGTGGACATTTGTGTTGTTTCAGGTCATTTGCTATTATCTTATGCCAATTAATGAGAATTTCTTTTATATACTCGATGTAAAATTCCTGGGTCATAGGGTATGTTTATGTTCACCTACACAAGAGAATATTAAATTGCTTTCCAAATTGGTCATACCTAACTCCATCAACAGTGTATCTTATTGTCACTTATTGTATGTCAAACTTAGAGGTTTAAGAAATAATGAATGTTTGTACCACTGACTGATTTGAAATACTTATTTCTAAGTTATTACTTTTCTAGTTTTTAAAGAGGACTGCAGTTCTCGGTAAGGTGGTTACAATATATTCGTTTTTGTCTTCTAGGTTTCTCTGTTGAATTTTGGTTTAGTTCATTCACAGATGCCCCTTCCAACCAATGCACCAAGCCCTTAGTCTTTACTTCCATAATTAGTTCCATTAACAGTATCTATTTCTTGTTTCCTGAATCAATGCACATTAATGGCTGAATATTTTGCCCAACTCATGCTCATATCCATTGGTGGAGAAACTCAAGAAAGGATGTCCTCCATGTATCAAGTCTGACATGGGGGTTATCACTGAGGAAAGGAAACTGAAGGAAAGAACATTCAGTTCAAGGGCATACAGGTAGGAGACAGAGACAGACAAACAAGAGATGGACACTCAGATCTCCTCATTCAAGTGCAGCAATTCCACCTCTGGAAGCCAAACTCACCCCGGTGATATATTCTCTTCCTGTAGAAGAGATGAACTTCTGTGTTAAGTACCCTAAATACATCATCTCTCTTAATATGTCCAACATCCCTATGAATAGATATTAACATTTCATTACCAAGTTATAAATGAAGAAATTAAAGGATTAACAATTTTAAAAGAATTTCAATTCTTTAAAAACAATTTTAAAAGAATTTTAGAAGAATTTCAATTCTTTTAAAAACAACTTTAAAAGAATTTCATAGCTGAAAGTTGATAGAGCTGAAATTTGAACTCAACTCTACTGATTTCAAAGCCCAAAGGCTTAGACTCTTTCCTGTACTGTATCTCATTTTAGTAGAAACCCTTTGGAGATCCAGTGTTTCCATTCAACAAAGTAATTGCAATAATACAAAGTCCAGGCACAAGGGCAAGTTACAGGGACTTTGCTTAGGAGCTCTTGGTTCTACTTAAAATATACGTTGTTCAGATAGCCCTGACTTTGGGATTCCAAATTTAACACTAAAAAATTAGCTTAGTACTGTTTCCATTTAGACATTTTGATATTAAACAAACAACCACATGAGGCTTAATATGTATGTGGCACTCTTTTGGGTGACCTGTGGGCTCCCACACAAACACTCAATGAAAAAGAATAATCCCTGCTCTGTAGAAGCTTGAAATCCAATAGAGGCCAGGAGGGAAGAGATCTTTCCTGGGAAGACTAAGATTCTGAGATCTTATTCTATGAATCAAAATGTTGAAGGAGAGCTTGAGACTGAAGGTGAGATTCTTTCCTGAATGTGTCAAGACAATGAGGAAGGATGCTGTAAGTTTGCTGTAATTTCCTCTTTTAGTAGTGTCTTTAGAGCAAATTTGAATCTTTGAATAGGCTAATGATTTTGGCTAGTAGGAGTGATGGTGGAAATCTATCTTTTCATTAATTAATGAATTTTCATTAGTTATTCCCTTTGACTTAAAGCTTCTTTGGTTCTGCCTACTGAACTTGAGTTTGTTGATGAGCACAGTCTGCCATTAGATATATAACATAATAATCATATATTGACCACTTTAGCAACATCATTTGTATCATAGTACAATTAAACAAATCTTTACTTAACAACTTCTGTGCCTTGAGAGTATAGTAGTGAATCATGCAAATCTAGTGCCTAACTTCATGGAGCTTATTGCGTAGTCCAAAAGAGTCATTAACAAGTAGTTACAGTTGGGATAAGAGTTACACACTGGGAAATACAGGTACTGTGGGAAACTGTAAGAAAAGGATATAACCAACTAAGGAACTTGTCAGTTGCAGAGTTTTATTTGACACTCTTTGTCTCATTCTATGGGTTACAGACTCAGTAAGCTTAACTGACTTTCCCCATAGCTAATAAAAGTCCAGGACTAGAATTAAGCCTTTTATGCCAGATATCATGCTCTCTCCATTGTATCAATGCAGAATAGCAAGAACAAGTTAGATCTAGTTACTCCTAGATATAGATAAGAGGGAGAATTATTTCAGCCTACCAATATTCTGCCTTAAAAAGCCTTCCTAGGATTTATGCTCTTTGATCATCCAACAGAACACCCATTAAGAAAGATACTGTCGGTGCTTTTCTGCTTATTTGAACCTGTGAGAACTGGAATTGGAGCCCTGCTACATTGCACCTGTTCGGTGTGCAGTGGGGTCTGCAGTTCACATGCTTCCCTCCATGGGGCCTAAGGATGGTGTCAAATGAGAAAGTGTTAAGACGTATCAGCACTTGGAAAGAGCTTGGGCCGGAATTCTCCTTACACTATACTAATTCAAGCCTACCTAGACCTGAAGCTATAAAGCCTGGGCTACATGTATGGAACCCTTATTAGAAGACTCTGCAAAGTAGATGTCAGTAGGCCAAGTGGGGGAGAAGGTTAGAATTTGAAGTACCACCAGTTCTATTCATTAGCAAGTTTCTCATTTCCCTGTAGTATTCCACAGCCTGAAATCAAGGCAGCCTGAAACATGGAAGTGGACCTCGAGTGTGGACAGAGAGAACTTCAAGAGAGGCCCTCTAGTTCAGACTCAGGATGAACAAAAGGGACTGCTCACAGCCCAGCCCCCAGACAGTTCCACAGAAGCAGTTGCTCAGGGTTTACTGATGCCTAAACCCCTGAGAGAGTATTCTTTCTCTTTGGTCTAAAGAGCTATAGCCCCCAAAAGCTGGAGAGAACCATCTCTTTCTGGTCTCCTGCCCTTAGCCTTGAACTGAGTGCAATTGCAGCCGGGGAAGTGAGCAGAGCCCCAGATTTCTTTTTCTGTAGAGCACCAAAGATGGATAATTTGGACCTCAGTAAATTTGAAAGTTTTGCCTACAAAAGCTACTATTAAAAGAGAATAAAAAGACAAGCCATCAACTGGGAGTAAATACTTGGAATTCATATATCTGACAAAGAGTTTGTATGCAGAATATCTGGAGAACTCTTGAAACTCCCCTGTAAGTAAACACTCAATTTAAAAATGGGCAAAAGCAATAAAAGGGAATGAAATCTTGCCATTTGTGACAACAAGGATAGACCTTGAGGGTATTACACTAACTGAAATAAGTCAGACAGAGACATAAATACCATATCATTTCATTTATATGTGGAATCTAAAAAACAGAACAGGGCACGCGAGTAGCTCAATCATTTAAGCGACCAACTCTTGATCTGAGCTCAGGTCTTGATCTCAAGGTCCTGAGTTCAACCCTGTGTTGGACTCTACACTGGGCATGGAGACTTCTTAAAAAAAATTAAAAACAAAGCAAGCAAAATGAAACTAGACTTAGAGATGCAGAGAGCAAATTGACGGTTGCCAGAGGAGAAGGAGGTTGGGAATAGGCAAAATGAGTGAAGGGGATTAAGAGGTACAAACTCCCATTTGCAAGACAAATAAGTCATAGGGGTGTATTATACAGCATGGGGAATATAGTCAATAATGTTGTTAACTTTGTATGGTAACAGATGGTAACTAGACTTAATGTAGTGATCATTTTGCAATGTTTATAAATGAATCATTCTAGGTTGTACACCTGAAACTAATGTGACATTGTATTTCAATTATACTTCAATTAAAAATGGGCAAAAGCAGAATTCTACATGATGTATGTAGCAAATCTACTGTCAAGGAGAAAGAGAACTCTCCACTACTTAGGTGCAAGCTGAACATAATGACTTCCTCCCAAAGACTACAGTATAGGAAGGAGGAGTGGAGAAATCTGACAATCAGCCAGGTGATCTAGCTTAACATGAACAGAGATAATCCATGTTGCTAGTATGTTATGACAAGATTAAAATAACATTTTTTTTCCTCTGTGGCCTTCCTCCCTAAAACCATAACCCCAGTCTAACGAGGAGAAAAACATTTAGACAATCCTCAACTGAAGGATGGTCTGTAGAATACCTGACCAGTATTCTTCAAAACTATCAAGGTCATCAAAAAGCATGAAAAGTCTGAGAAACTGTCAGCCAAGAGACCAAGGAGACATGATAACTAAATGTAATGTGGGATTCTGAATGTGATCCTGGAGTAGAAAAGACTGTCTCACAGAACAGTTTTAGGTAAAAAATAAGGATTTCTGAATAAAGTAGGGGCTTTAATTAATAATAATATATCAACATTTCTTCATTTATTGTAAAAAAAAACCCTATCATACTAACATAAGGTGTTAATAATAAAGAAAATTGAGTTTAGGTTGTATGAGATGTCTACCATCATTGCAATTTTTCTGTTGCTCTAACCTGTTCTAAAAAGTTTATTTTTTAAAATTACATGGAAAGGACAAAAAAGGCAAAAAAAAAAAAATTGAGCAGACACTTCACCAAAAGAGGATATATAAATGGCAAAAAAAAAAAAAAAAAAAATCACATGAAAAGATGCCCAGTTCTGTTGTTCATTAGGGAAAATACATGTTAAAACCACAATTAGATGCTATTATATACCTACTGGAATGAGTGAAATAAAATATTCAGACAGTATTTGTGCCAATGAAGATGTAGAGCTACTTAAACTCTAAATAGATTGCTGGTGGGAAAGCAAAATGGTACTCTAGAAAATAATGTGGCAGTTTCCTTCAATGGGTACATGAATAAGCAAACTGTGCTACATCCAAACTGTATTTTTTTAAAGCCATACAAAGTATTGAACTATTAAAAGACAACACGTATTGGTGAAGATACAGAGAAATTGGAAACTTTGCATGCTGTTGATGGAAATGCAAAATATTTCAGTCACTAGGGACAACAATGTAGAGGTTCTCCAAAAATTAAAAATAGAATCATTATGTGATCTAGCGATTCCACTTCTAGGCATTTGCCCAAAAGAACTGAAATCAGAGATATTAACACCTGACATATTAGCACCTTTATGTTCACTGAGGCACCAATTACAGTAGCCAAGATGAGGAAACACATAAGCGTCCATCCATGGATGAATGGATAAAGAAATTGTCCTATATACATACAATGGAATATGATTCAGCCTTAAAAAAAAAGAAAAAGAAAAAGGAAATTCTACAATATTTGACAACATGGATGAACCTTCGGAACATGATGCTAAATAAAATAAGCCAGTCATGGAAAGAGGTATCTAAAGTCGTCCTATTCATAGAATCCAGGAGTGGGATGGTGGTTGCCAGGAGCTAAGGGGAGAGGGAAAATGGGGAATTACTAATTAAAGAGCATAAAATTTCCACCGAGTCAGTGCATAATCTCTAGAGCTCTGCCATTTTCACATTGTACCTATAATCAACAATCTTGTATTGTACATTTAAACCCCTAGGTCTTATGTTAAGTGTTCTTTCCAAAATAAAATAATGATCTATTGAAACACACAACTTTGAGATGAATCTCAAAGATAGCTGCTGAGTGAAAGAAGCCAGAATCAAAAGGTTACATAGTATATGATTCTATTTGTATGACATTCCATAAAAGACTAACTGCAGTGTTGGAGATCAGATAAGTTTTGCAAGGGGCCAGGGGTAAGGGATGAGGTGACCACTGAGTGGTAGTACTGGGGAATGATGGAGCTGTTCTGTATCGTGATTGACTGGTAGCGCCATGAATATAGACACTTGTTAAAACGTATAGAACTGATCAACAAAACCAAACTCTACTGTTCTTAATTTAAAATAGGGGATCCCTGGGTGGCGCAGCGGTTTGGCGCCTGCCTTTGGCCCAGGGCGCGATCCTGGAGACCCGGGATCGAATCCCACGTCGGGCTCCCGGTGCATGGAGCCTGCTTCTCCCTCTGCCTGTGTCTCTGCCCCTCTCTCTCTCTCTCTCTCTCTCTCTCTCTCTCTCTCTCTCTGTGACTATCCTAAATAAATAAATAAAAATATTTAAAAAAATAAAATAAAATAAAATAAAATAAAATAAAATAAATAAAAGGAGAGAGATCATAGCCAGGCCCACTCTACTAAAAAGAAATGGGCCTTTCTAGAGATGGTCTATCGGAAAGCTGGAAAATCCTACACAAAAGGAGCAGACAGTAGAGACTCATCTGTGGCCCTGACTCAGGGATACCATCCTTCCCACAGAAACCAAGACTACTCAGTAACAGTAAGTGACATCATGGCTGATTTTTCCTTTTGTGGGTATTGGGATCAGTGAAATTCCTATAAGAAATTTTCTCAACATTCAAATATCAACTAAAAAGTGTGCAACCTTATGCTAACATGGTTATTACAAGGTCATTATTCCGCTAATAAATCAGAGTCTTTAAAAATGTAATAGTCTGTTTCACAAAGGAGTTTGATCCAGGCGTTTTAAAACTTTTATGCAAGTTGTATCTCCATTGAGCTTCTGTGGGGGGAAGAAACAAAAACAAAAAACTCTGCTGCGTTTTAATAGTAAATGGGTGGGAAATATCAGAAAGGGAGACAGAACGTAAAGACTGCTAACTCTGGGTAACGAACTAGGGGTGGTAGAAGGGGAGGAAGGCAGGGGGTGGGGGTGAATGGGTGACGGGCACTGGGGGTTATTCTGTATGTTGGTAAATTGAACACCAATAAAAAATAAATTTAAAAAAAATAATAGTATCTGCACTGAATTTTGAATGAGACCTACCAGCAGACAGGTATATAATCCTTACCTCAATTCAGGTTTGGTGCTACAATGTGTGACCACCTGTGAATTCAGATACAGGTATTATACAAAATAAAATAAAGAGAGACATGGACATGTGACTATTGTAGCTATTACCTGGGAAATGGCATTATAGCATCCATATGATTTGCATTAATTGGACTGCCATAGTATCTGGACTAATTACAGACACACGGCTCAGAATGGCCATTAAAATTTAAAATGTCTATTTTGGGATTTTTTTTGTTGAGTAAACTGTGGCTATCTCGGGACCTTTTTGTATCCATCAGATGCATAATAGTCACAGGCTGTCCAGGAAGTAAAAAGAGGAATGGTAGCCCCAGGTTAGTCTGGCCTGGATTCCTTGGTGAAGGGCACCGTAGCCCCAGCGATAGGAATGGAAGCAACATAGCTGGAGTCAGGATTGTATTTCTCTCTCTTCCTGTGACAAAGGCCTGTGGAGGACAGGAGGCTCTTTCTCCTGGGAGAAAATATTTGCAGATCATCAAGTCTGGCAAAGGACTTGTATCTGAAAAATACAGAGAATTCTTAATACTCAACAGAGAGTAAACATACTCAATTAAAGAACAGAAGGAATGGAGAGAGTTTGGGTCCCTCGGGCCTACCGTAATAATTCTGTTAAGAAATGTTGGTTGGGTCAATGATTAAAGCCTCTTTTAATTATTCTATAACTCAGGGTGGGATCATGGCTCATTCATCAAGTAGAACAGCCGCAAGTGGGCCCCAGCTTGAGCAGAAAGCCGGTGGTTTAAAAAGCTGCAGTCACCAATTAGCAAAAAGATGCCCACAGAATCCCTGCTGCTAACGTCTGAAGCCAGATCTGTATGGTCAAGGGCCTGAAGAAATCACCGTGCCCAGGAGGCAACATGCTACAGTGAAATTGGCAAGGTCTTAGGGACCTGGTTGGCTTAGGGCAGACTCCGAGGCCTGCCCCTTAGTCACTTCCTACCTGGGCAGAGTTAATGTTTCTGAACCTCAGCTTCTGTACCCTAAAATCAAGATAATACTACCAATGGCATAGGGTTAATATGGAAATTAAAGCTGATAATATATATGAGACCAAGTACCTATTAGGCATTAAATGGTAGCTAGATTATTCATAAGGTAATGGCCCTCCCTAACTATAGAGAGTTGTGAGTAAACCTTTGAACCTATACTCCCCCAAACTGCTGCCAAAGAATTGGGTAACTGATGTCTGCAGAGAACAGACTGTAGAGGAAAGGAGTCAGGAGAGGGTCACATTACTAAACAATACATCTAGCTCCAGAAAGTTCCTGGGCTAGAATGCATTTCAGAGAGCGTGCACCTCTGATGATGGATAGTATACTTGGTATATTCGCTTCCCAGGGCTGCCATAATAAGTACCACAAACTGTGTGTCCTAAAACAACAGAAATTCATTTCTCATAGTTCTAGAAGCCAGAGGTCCAAAAGCAAGGGCCATGCTCCCTCTTAAACTTGTAGAAGAATCCTCCTTGCCTCTTCCTAACTTCTGATGGTTGCCAGCAGTCTTTGGCATTCCTCGGCCTATAGATACATCTGCAATTCTGTCTTCCTGGGGCATTTTTCCTTGTGCCTTCATAGTGTTTTCCCTTGGTGCGGGTCTGTCTCTATGTCCAAATTCCCTAATTTTCTAAGGACACCTATCATATTAGATTATGGCCCACCCCAAAAATCTTATTTCAGTTTGGTTATCTCTGTAAAAACCCTATTTCCAAATGAGGTAACAGTCTAAGGTAGTGGGGCTTAGGACTTCAACAGATCTTTTTTTTTTCTTTTTTTTTTTTTTTTTAGAGGACACAATTCAACCTGTAATACCTGGTTATCATGAGTTAGAAGTCTCAGTTGTCATTTTATAGCCAGTGTGCTGACAAGTAGGAGATTGCTGCTTGTTTTAGAAAGCAAATGTTCTGGCTTTCTTGAGCCAAGAGAAAAGTTCCATTCTTCAGAGCTCAGTGAGAAGGAAACCTTCCTCCACCATGCCCAGCTCTTTACTTATCATGGTAACCCCACTTCTGCAGTATAAATGTCAGGAGAGGAGCCTGGAATGGGCAGCGTCTTCATCTTAAAGTGGCCAGCTGAGGAGGCATGTGCAGGAGTCCTGCCAGCTGAGGAAAGCTGCCTTCTGCAACCTTCAGCAGCTGTACATGTGATGTCACCTTCTGGCCAGAACTTCTAGAACATTCTAGATCTTCTCACCATTGGCTCAGCCCAGAAGTGGACATATTAAGACTCCCATGCCAAGACAAGGCTCAACAAATCATGGGATGGGGGCACAACCTGGGCTCTGCAGTCTGGGGCATGCCCTGAAGCATCTGGGGATCAGGACACTAGGAAGCAAGTGTCCTGTGACACTGCACAAGCCAGTAAGTTGGTGGGGTCAGTGTCCCCCCCTCACTTCCTGCCATGGCTGCTTTCCCCCTTTCTATAGATCTGTGCTCCCATTCCATCCCTCCACCCCATCACATTATCCTCACCCTGAGTCTTAACCTGTGGGATATCTTATACTGGTATCCTACAAGCATATAGGCTGGGTCTTTACATTTCAGAGCTGATACAAGGATGGTCCCATGGGCAGAGCCAACAGCTCTTAACCTTGGCTGTAAATTTGAGTTACCTGGGGAGTTTTTAAAATTTCAATTCCTAGATCTTTCCCACACTAATTACAATAGAATATTTGGAGATTGGTATCTAAGCATCAACATTCATTTTTAAAGTTTCCTAAGTGATTCCAATACTTGGTCAAAGTTAAAAACAACTGATTTAATATGAAGCAGAGAGAAAAAAAGGAGCTAAGTTATTTATTTATCTGGTTCTTCCTATAACCAAGTTAGAACTGCAATAGATCAGTAAAGAGAGGACAGGAATAGTTAGGGATGGAGAGGTGAGACAGCTTCAAGCAATCATGAAAGGTGAAATCAACAGAGCTTGAAGAAATTAGATAGGGAGTAAGAGGGGGGGAGTCCAGATAAGGCACAGGTTTCAGGTTCTATTAAATCAGTAAAAGGAAGGCAAAAGGAGGGGAAAAATGACTTTGGTTTCAGACGTATTAAATGTCATATGGTATGTCAGATGCTCAGGATAGGACTGGGATAGAAATATCATTTGGGAATCATTGTCATAAAATGATAACTGAATCCTTGGGAGTCAGTGAGACTCTCTTGGGAGAGCAGGTAGAGTGGGAAGAGCAGAGTCTTGGTGGGTACCAAGTCTTGGTGGGTATCTGTGCTTACAGATAGGGCTGAGAAAAGGGGGCCAGCAAAGCTGACTGAGGAATTGCAAGGACAGAAGGAGAACCAAGAGAGTGTCACAAAAGATGAAGGAGCAGACATCTTCAGGAAACAAACCAATCAGCAGGACAGGTCATGATGCTAGATCAACTGCTGCATTTATTGAATTTAGCAATATGGAAGTCCATGGGGGCTTGGGCCAGGCCATGTTAGCAGAGTGGTGGTAGTAGAAGCCTGACCACAATGAGGTGGAAGAAAGAAATGAGGACATAGAGGCAGGGAATATGGATGACTCTTCCGAAAAATTGTCAGTGGAAAGAGCGATGCTCAGTGGTGGCTAGAGGAAAATGCAGAATTCAAGGAAGGAAGAGTGTGTGCCTGTGTGTCTGTGTCTGTGTATTCATAAGCCTGAAAGAAGGAATAGATACCAAAGAAGAGGTTGAAATTCCTAAGAGAGCGATGCATAATTGACACATCATGGATCCTGAATTGGAGACAGGGTGTGGTAGCTAGAGAAGTTGGAGCTTTGACCTGGAGGGGCACCTTTTTGTTTTTGTTTTGTGAGCCTAGAGAAACAAGGAAGAATATATAAAAACATTTGCATTTGAGCCTTTCCTTGTAGAAGGCCAGGGTTGATGCAGTGGGAGCTGATGCTAGAGTTTGGGCACTGACAACAAAAGAAAAATGAGATTTCCAGGAACAGAAGGAGCCAAAGAGTGAGTGTGAGCTGAATCCCAAGAAGTGCTGAGTCTCAGTCAACGAAGTGAAGAAGAGTGGTCGTCAAGTTCAAAGGTTCAGAGTGGGTCCAAGACCACTATGCCAAGCCAAGATCAGGTGTCCTGTGGGATGTGCATGGTGTACAGGGAAGAATCAAAGATAGGAAAGAGAGTCCTGGGAGCTGATGCTTTCTTAACCACATCACCCGGGTCGTTCACAAAGTTGTGAGACTACTCATTGCAGAGATGTTCTTTATCTCTGTTCTGGATAAAGCAGGGTTGGTGGTGTCTGCCGAGCAAAAGGGAACAGGAGCACAGTAAGAAGTCTGTGGGAGAGCAGTAAAGCTTTGGGGTGGCCACTAAGAACAGAAAAGAAGCTGATGAAGGACAAGTAAAAGAATAGTCCAGTTAAAAATGGAGACCAAAATTCCGTAGCAGCATCAGCCCTTGTCGTTGAGTTGCTATTTTCACCTTGGCAGCCTAGGTGTGGCAGCAGACAAAAAGCCTTGCTAGACTAACCCGCTGGGCAGGGCAGAAGTCCAGGGCCAGGCAGTCAAGGGGGCGAGGCAAAGAATGAGCCAGATGGGTGCAAACATTTAGAAGCACAGACATGTGTATAGCTATACAATTCTACAGCTCATTATCAAAATTAACCCAGACCTGTCTTTAGATGGTATTTTTCTACTTCCTTAGAGTAAAATCTCCTGATTCTTACACTCAAGGAGATCGTCTTGCTCCATGCTCATTCCACAGAATTCTGTTTCCATTTCCCTCTCATGAGTGTTTTACTCTCTCTTGTCTTTGTTGCAGGCTATCAGACAGAGAGGCAGCTGGAAGTCCAGGGTACTTTTGCAGAGAGTACCTAATATTTAAATAGTGGTTGAATTGGCAGTCACTGAAAATTCAGTAAAGAAAGAACATTGGTTATTTCCCATGGGCATCCCATTAATGGGGAAAAAGCAGACTCTACAAACTAACCTGGTTTGACATTTACTTAAAATATGCCAAGTGTTATTTATCTGGATTACTTATTACATGCCCTAGCTCTGCCAGATAATTAAAGGCCAGCTGGGAATGAGGATAAAATCATGCCGATATTTTACAAAAACTTTTAGAGGCTCTGGCACATTTGTTTAATGAACTTAGTCTGAACTAATCGATGGTTGTTATGTAGGGACCAGAATGGGGAGGAGACAGACTGTGGGAGCTGAGGGGAATATTACTTTCCCTCTTGTTTTAGTAAGAGCCTTGGTTTTTTTTTTTTTTTTTTTTTTCCTGGTAAGTAAAAGAGTCAGCAGGATAGAGGGAAAGATATTAATCTTTTCAGTTTCAATAGAAAAAAATTTCATTCTTGGCTCATTTATTCTGTTTTGTGACATTATATTGCATTATAAAATATGGAAATAAACTTACCCTGAGGAATAAAGAATGCCACTTTAGTATATTTTTACTGGAAATTAAGACATAAAATAACTTAATGAGAATTTATAGGGAAAAAAAACCTGGATAATCTGGGAAGAATCTTGCACAGGAGTATGCATCCTTTAGACAACAAATATTAATAAGTGGTCATGAGAATTTAAATTTGGTTCCCAGCTCCAACTCTCCCACCACAGTTTCTCCCACCACAGTTACCTAAAATTATGCAACTACAGTGCGCTAGGCTTTCAACAGAATGTATATTTCTGTCTTTGTGTGAAATAAATTAACCAAACTATAACATGGCTGATCTGGAATGCACACCATTTATTAAAAGTGGCAAAAGTACCATCCCTATTATTTGAAAGAGGCCCAGTGAGGCAGGGTGTGATGGAGCATGGGGTTTTGCCCCAATTCTGAGCAGCATCACTTTTTTAAGATTTTATTTATTTATTCATGAAAGAGAGAGAGGCAGAGACAGAGACAGAGGGAGAGGCAGGCTCTCTGTGAGGAGCTGATGTGGGACTCGATCCCAGGACGCCAAGATCACAGTCTGAGCCAGAGGCAGACGCTTAACCACTGAGCCACCCAGGCGTCCCATCTGAGGAGCATCATTATACCCAAGTGGCATGGCAGGCAATTATATTCATTGGAGAATTCACCAGGAGCCTTTGCAATATAAGTCACTTGTTCAAAGGCAGTAGAGATGGCTGGACACTAGATCAGGATCAAGGTCTGGGGCAAAGCCATAAGAATTCAGATAGGTTTACCAATATCTCAGGTAGAAACAAAAAGACTCACCATAGCAGGGATGGAGTATCCAGAATTTGGACAGCAGTGGTCCACGTAGTCAACTTAGAATCATGCCTTGACCTATCCTTGCTTTTTCCTTCTCTGGAGGTTTTATAAGATACCCTTTACACAGATGGAAATAAGCTGGTGTAGGAGAAGCAGAGATGTCACAAGTCTATAGGTTTGCAGTCAGACCAACCCAGTTTGAATGTCAAGCCTGAGCACCTACTATATTCATGAACTTCATCAAGTGAACTGACCTCTCTAGGCCTCTATTCTCCTCACTAAGAAGTGAGGGTAAAAACACCTGTCAGGTTGTCATGAGCATTAAATGAGCCAATGTGTGAAAGCACCTAACAGACAAGAGTTTCTGAATAAACATTTCTCTTTTTCCCTTTAGTGAGTAAACACTTGAACAACCTTAACAATGGAAGCCTGTATTGAAATCCTCATTTTTGAAATAGGGTATACAAGTTACTCCCCTTGCCCAAGGTCTCAGGATGTGGTTCTCATACTTGGTCCCTGAATCAGTGGCCACAGCGTCACCTGGAAACTCAGGCCACATCCCAGACCAACCCTACTGAATCAGAAAATCATAGTTTGAAATCAGAAGCCCAGCAACCTGTTTTACCAGGTCCCACAGCTGATTCTGATGCATGCTGAAGTTTAAAAGTCATTATATTAGGTCAATCAATCAGTAACTCAAGATGTACATAGGCATAGAGCTCACAGGCTCATGTAAATAGTTTGTACTGAATACAGCCTCATGTTTACTTCCCCAGATTCACCTGGAATTGGCAATACTTAACTTTGAGCTTTGCAGAATTGGCCTCTGTGGATATCTAATTAGTAGTCTAAGTCCTGGACTTAGGAACAAGAACAATAATTTACAAAATTCTTTGTATTGTCAGACCACACGCCAGACATATCTTTGTTTGTTTGTTTGTTTGTTTTTAAATATTTATTTCTTTATTTCAGAGAGAGAGAGAGAGACAGCATGAGTAGGAAGAGGGACAGAGGGAAGGGAAGACACTCCCCACTGACCACAGAGCCTAATGTTGACTCTGTCTCTCCACCAGAGGATCATGACCTGAGCCAAAACCAAGATCAGATGCTTAACCAACTAAGCCACCGAGGCACCCCTGAGCACATATCTTTATCAGGTTTGGGAAACAAATAGAGGACTCATCACCTCCTTGTTGCATGAATCCAATTATTTTTTTTAATAAATAGGAAGATTATTTTTTTCCAAAACTGTATTATATTTGACATATAACATTGTATAAGTTTAAGGTGTACCATATAATGATTTAATACATGTTCATGCTGTGAAATTATTAGCACAGTAAGTTCATCTCATGTGGTTACAAATTTTGTCCTTATGATGAGAAGTTTTAAGATCTACTCTCTTAACAGGGCACCTGGGTGGCTCAGTTGCTTAAGTGTCTGACTCTTGGTTTTGGCTCAGGTCATGATCTCAGGGTGGTGTGATCGAGCCCTGAGTCGTGCTCCACACTCAGCACAGAGTCTACTTGAGATTTTTTCCTTCTCCCTCTGCCCTTCCTCTCTCAATCTCTCTCTCTCTCTCTCTCTCTCTCTCTCTCTTTCAAATAAATGAATAAATCAAATCTTTAAAAAAATCTCTTTTGGAAACTTTCAAATACACAGTACAGTATTGTTAACTACTGTCCTCATACTATACCACATAAAGCTGATTTTAGTGGGCATCATGAACCCTTCTTTTCTCCCTCCCAGCTGTATTTGGTGACTGAATATCAAACTGGCCACTGAGTCCCTTGGTATGCTTCAACTATCTCAAAACCTAAGAGTCTCAAAAATAGTCATGACAACAAACAGGAGTCCTGAGAATAAGCTTTCAAGTGACCTAGATGGTTCAGCCTGGCCATATGAGGAGTGGGAGTCAATCTGCACTTTCTGACTTGGGCACTATAGCATGGAGGTGGACCTGCAGGAACGCTGCCCTACTCTCTACCATGCCCCCAGTAACACAGGCTCTGGTAGGGTGCTGCCTTACTGTGCATTTTGAACTGACTTTTCACCCAGTGTCTGTCATGCTTTGGATTAACTGTGCCCCTGCTTCTTCTCCCTCACTGCCCTCTTTCATGGAAGAGAAAAACAAAACACAACCTTGAGCTTGTTGAAATACATGCATTCACAAATGAGCCCCTCTCAACAGTACCCAAGGATATTTGGAAAACAAAACCAGTGCTTTCTCTCTTGTACATACAGTGGCCACCAAAGGATAAATGTTGTTCTGTCAATGTCTAACACTTGCTAGAGTGATTGCTGGAACCTTCAGGGAAGAGAGGTTGTGTTTATAATGAGAGGAAAATGGATTAATCAAAACTCTAGCCTTCAGCTGTCAGCACTAGAATACAATATGTCAGTTGGAATATGAGGTGGCTTTGACAAGAATACCATCTTGCTTGCTTTAGTCAATCCTATTTGGAGCAACCTGATTTAAGCAATGATTTTCTCTGCAGCAGATAAATGCATACCAACAAAATCCATTAGCTATGAAAGTTGTGGCATTGATTTTAGAATAAAATGCTGTTGCAAAAGAAAGAAATCATATTTTAATATCTCTACTGTTGACAACCTGTACAAGCCTCAGGAGAGATGTACTAGCAAAAGTATATCCCTTTTGTAAAGACACATAAGTTGTCTATCTCAATCAGCAGACTTCTAGTATCTGTAAATCCTCAACAGACTTCAATTAAACATCTGAAACAAAAATTTACTTAAAGTGCTATTACTTCCTTTATAGATACTGATATCTCTATAGGTTCTTTATGGAATTGGTTGTCCTTCCAATCAAGAGTTCCGAGGAATGCCATCTCCCTGCCCTGAACAAACTAGGCAATTATGTCACCAGAGTTACATTAGGAATTCACTGCAAGTTACTGGCTGCTTCCCAGCAGATGGGACCTTCTGACACAGAAAGTGGTCAGAAGAGTGGCCCTGTGGTTTTGAGGCTATAAGCACTTTATCCATAGCTTTCACATTTTCCAGGCAGGAATGATGTGATGTCTGTACCCATTTCAATATAGTCATATGAGCAGTCTTAAAACGTTCTGCTGATATGTTGGGACAAATGAGCTTGGTATCACTCAAAGCCAAAACTGATAAGAATATAGTTTTTAGTGGAATTCCACTTGGAATCTACCCTTTGCCACTGAGTATTTCCAGTCTCCCCCCAGGCACCCAGTGTCTTCATAGCACTCTGACTCTACTGTTTTCCCCAGCTTCCTATATACATGTAAAGTAATATACATTATTCACATTTGTACCTATTCACAAGGTATTAGAGGATTAAACTAAATAAAGATGTATAGGACTATAGAAAGTGCTCAATAAATGTTAACTACTGTTATTATTCTGCTTATGCTTACCTGCTCCAGGAGGCCTAAGGATAGATAATTAAGTGTTTATATTTCTCAGTTTGAGCACTGAAAGGTTGACTTTGTTTCCTGGTAGCTAAGGAAACAAACAAACAAAGCAAAAAGCAAATAACAATATTAATAAATATGTATATTTTGTGTTTGAGTGTACATGCATATACATACAATGGGTAAGTTTTTCATTTTGATGGCAAAACAAAGTTTATAAACTTATATGCAGGGATCCCTGGGTGGCGCAGCGGTTTAGTGCCTGCCTTTGGCCCAGGGCGCGATCCTGGAGACCCAGGATCGAATCCCACATCAGGCTCCCTATATGGAGCCTGCTTCTCCCTCTGCCTATGTCTCTGCCTCTGTGTGTGTGTGTGTGTGTGTGTGTGTGACTATCATGAATAAATAAATAAAATCTTTAAAAAAAACTTATATGCAGAAAATTCTGTTTTGAATTATATTCAGTATAAAGTTATGGTCTGGGGCCCCTATGCAAAGATGGTTTGGTAACAGTAAATGATATTTTCAACCAGGACTCTGTAAATTTAAAAAAAGAAAAATTCTTTTAAACAAGCTTTCTTAAAACAGGTGCTACCCTAAAGCTGAGAGTCTGATATCAGGTAGTAGCTCAAAAAGAATTTTTCTCTAGGGATTTTCTCATTGACAATATATATTAGTGCAGAAGCAGAACCTGGGGGCTCCAGAGCAGCACATCTGAGAACACCACTTATTAACAGTACCCACCACTTATTAACATTCAGATTCCTAGGCCCAACAGAGGCCTAAGAAATCAGAACTTCCAGAGCAGGCTGTAAATCTGTGTTTTTAACATACTACCCTTCCCCAAGGTAGTTCTGATTTTGATATAACAATGAAGTATCAGAAACACTAATTTATTGTCATCTTGAGCAACCTGTTGCCAAACATACCTCTCAAAAATCCAATGCTTGCAATGGACAATGGGCAGATTCAGAATACACTGTAACTGAAGTTGTTTGGCAGGTTTTGCTATATGGAGGGTCAGAGCAGAGAAATGAAATGGAGACCCATGTGTTTGACATGAAGCCCAAGGGGAGAGGCACCATTTGGTTGTAATTATTAAAAAATGAACTTCTGTTTCTCAGAAAGAGTTTAGCATGGACTTGGAAAATTGAGTGTCTGCAGGTAATGCCAGTAGTTGCCAGTGATAAAAACAGAGTCCTTGAAACACTTACCCAAGTATGTGGTTGAGTCACTGAAGTTTGGTATCGTCTAGCATGACTCAGATACCCAATAAGTTTATGTTAAATGATTGAATGTGAAGAAGAATGTATTGTAGGCTTAAACAAGTAAGTGCTGTTGTAAAGGCCTGCATACAACTGTTGGAAAACAGAAACAGAAGGCTTCCTGGAGGAATTGAGATCTAAATGACCCCTGAAGAAGATGCAGGACTTTGAGAGGATGAGTGGCATTGTAGGCAGAGGAAACAATGTGTATAAAGGCATGGTTGTAAGAGGGACCTTGTTTTGTTTAGGAATTCCAAGTAGTTCTGTGTGGCAAGTGTACCACAGTGGTCCAGAGATGTGCTGCAGAGAGCAGGGCCAGTGACTAAGAAACCATGATCCTGCAAGATGATTTCAGGGGTTGAGGTGGAAAGAAAGACTGGGAGCTATATGGGAAGTCCTCTTTGAAAGAGATGGGACCCCGAGAATTGGCAGAGTGCAAGGATGGAAACAGGTGGGAGGGATGGAGAGGATGAACTTCTCTGCTGGGAGATGGAGAGCCAACATCTGATCTGGAAAGATGGGAGGGAGTGTGCCACCTTTACTCAAGATTTGGCAAGGGAAAAAGTCAGTTTTCACTAAAGGTGAGGAAAGTGAAGACAACATTCCAGAGAGAGAGAGATTGAAGATGTAGGGAAATTGGATTCTGAAGCACAGGCTAGGAGTGGCCAAAAGGAGGTCCATATAGGTGGGAAGAGCTGGAGGAGGGAGGAAAAATGTAGAGGGCTCATAGTTGCAGCACACAGTGTGGGCTCAGGAAGGACAGCAATGGAAAAGAGGTGCTTCTGTCCACTTGACTTCCAATTCTACATAGAAATTCTGTCCTGGGCCTTGAATTGGCTGTTGGATTATTGATGATGTAGGCAGCTCAGCTTTGGATTGAGGGTAAAGCCACTAAGCTTTAGCCATTGTATGTAAATTCCATTTGCTTATGTTCTCTCTTAGTTAAGAAAATTTGCAATAGTAATCACAGAATAAGCCTATCCAACTTCTGTTTACTTCTCAGGCACTATATATTAGGAGGATATAGTCTCAAATTCATTGAGCACTAACAGGGTAGTTTGGTTTTGGTGCTTTCTTATCCAACAGAAAAGTAGACCGGACTTAGTAAAGTACAGACATCGTGCCTATAACTCTAAAACTCCCTAGAATAAATTCCCCGATAAGAAATAATGGGGTGGGGGTGGGGGTGGCAGGAGGCACCTGGGTGCCTCAGTTGAGCGTCCACCTTCAGTAATCCGAAGGGGCCTGAGATCCAGTCCCACATGGGGTTTCCCACAGGGAGCCTGCTTCTCCTTCTGAATAAATAAATAAATAAAATCTTTTTTAAAAATGGAATTATCTGATTTCCATTTGTGTGTTGTGCTGTTAGATATAACATTAGTTTCACCACCACAGTCCTTCCTGACAGATTTTATGAAACCAGATATAATGGCAAGTTCTCTGCTGGTTTTGGTCTGTCTGTTTTATGCTCATCTATAGTTAAAGAGGATATTTTCTTCAGAATCAGAGCGAAGATGGTCCGATCCAAATCTTCATCCCTGGGAGGCATCTTGTCTAGCTTTAACCTTCTCCCTCAAAAATAATTACAGTTCCAATTGTGCATTTTATTAACAATTTTGAAGGTCAGAATAAGTTTCATGGAAAAGAATCCCTTTGAAAACCATCCTGGGACCTCTACCGGTAGAGTTGAGATAAGCACAGACAATCTGATTATTATATAATCAATAATACTTACTAGTTTATTTAAAACACATGAGTGATTAATGCTATGCTTCATCCTGGTGGTTCTCAGAGTTCAGAATACATCAGCATCACCTTGGAGAGCTTTTAACGCAGATTGCTGGGTCCCAACCCCAGAGTGTTTAATTCTCTAGGTCTGAGGTTAGGTCCCCAATTTTTAAGTTCTGGCAAGTTCCACAGTGATGCCGATTGCTGGTAGTCTGAAATCCATACTGTAAGAATGATTTTAAAGATTCTGTTTATGGTGATGAGTTAATTGAGCCAGATGTTCCCCCTCTTTCATTCTTAAAGCTGCTTCTTGAAGTACAGTCTAAAGACCATGTCCATCAAAATCACTTGGGATGATTGTGAACAGTGAGTGAGACCCAACCCTGACTTCTGGATCATGAGCTAGTGATGAATGCTCTCCCTAGAGATATGGATGAACTGACCTACAACAGTGATTCTCAGCCTCGATTCCATCTGGGAATCACTCAGGGGTCTTTAACAAACATGGATTCCTGGGCTTCAACTACAGAGATTGTGATTTAATTGATCTGAGTGCAACCTGGACATTGATATGTTGAAAGCTCCCCTAGAGATTATAATGTGCAGCCAAAATCAAGAACCACTGCCCTGAAAAGATAACCTAGGGATAAATTCTTCCAAGTTTGCTGTTTTTTAAACTGTGTCTCAAGAGAATTTGTGATCTACCAGATATTTATTAGTATTTTTTCATATATATAATATGGCCAGGAAACACTGGGTGAAACAAAGTTACTAAGTTGTTTTATACCAGGATGCCTCGGGGTTCCTACAAAACAACTCTTCCACATGACATTTCCCAAGCTATTTTACTAAGGAACATTTTTTTGAAGAGCATTTCGTTATGTGGGTCTTGGGTTTCAGAGAACCCCCTAAAATTGTGTGTGTATGTGTTTGTGTGTGTTCCTGTATTAACACATCCTCTTATGTGTTTCCTGGAGAGAAGGCCCCTACTGTTCATCAGACTTTTCAACCAGTTCTGAACATAATCCATAGATGGTCAAAAAATACTCCCCCTAGAGTATCAGATCCACTTTCAGGTTCTAAGAAGACCTCTGAGAAGCAAATAAAAGAAATAGAATTATTCCTTCATGGTCTAAGACCTGGGATATCCACAAGCCATCTTTGCACTGATACTTGCTGGTCCCCTTCTTTTGGATTTCTAAAAATGCCTTTATTATGATGTAATTCACATACAATAAAAATCATCCATTGAAAGTATATAATTTAAGAACTTTAGTGTACTCACAGAGTTGTGCACTCATCACCACAATCTAAGTTTACCACATTTTCATCACCCTAAGAAGAAATCCCACACCCATCTAAGAGTTAGCCCTTCCCGTCTCCCTCTCTAGCCCTAGGCAACCATTCGTTCACTTTCTGTACCTAATTCATGTAAGTGGAACCTTACATTATGCAGCCTTTTGTGACTGATGTCTTTTATTTACTATATTTTCCAGGCTCATCCATGTTGTAGCATCCACCTGTACTTCATTCCTTTTATTCTCAAATAGTGTTCCTTTATATGAATATACTGCATTATGTTTATCCATTCATCCATTGATGGGCATTTGAATTATTTCCTCTTCTCAACAACTATGAATAATGCTGCTGTAGATATTCATATACAAGTCCATACATGGACATGTGTTTCACTACCCTAGCAGTGGAATTTCTGGGTCATATGGTAACTCCATGTTTAACATTTTGAAGAATTCCCAAGCTGCTCTCCAGAGTAACTGCACCAGTTTGTTTTCCCACCAAATGAATAAAAGTTTTGACTCCTCCACATCCTCACCAACACTTGTTATTGCCTTTTTTTTATTATAGCTGTTCTGGTGGGTGTGACATGGTATCAACATGATATCACATTATGGTTTGGATTTGCATTTCCCTGATGCGTAATGATATTGAGCATCATTTCATGTGCTTATTGGCCATTTCCATATCTTCTCTGGAAAAGTATCTATTTAAACTCTTTGCCCAATTTTTAATCGGGTTATTTAACTTTTTATTATTGAGTTGTAAGAAATTCTAGATAAGGATACATATGTTGGTAAGTCCTTTATCAAATATGTGATTTAGAAATATTTTATCCCATACTGTGTGTTGCCTTCTCACTTTCTTGCTATATTTTTCACTATTTTTTGTGCCGTATTATTTGCAGCATAAAAGCTTATACTTCTGATGTAGTTCGTTGTATCTACTTTTTTGTTATTGTTGTTTCTGCTTTTTGGTCTCATATCTTAAAAAGCCATTGCCTTATCCAAGGTCACAAAAGTTTACGCCTATTTTTGTCTACGAATTGTATGGTTTTAGGTCTTATATTTAGGACTGTGATCCATTTTGAGTTATTTTTTTGTGGATGATATATAAAAGGAACCTAGCTTCATTCTTTTGCCTGTGGATATCCAGTTGTCACAACACCGTTTGTTGAAAAGACTGGTCTTTCCCCATTAAAATATCTTGACACCTTTGTCATTCTTTTGAAAATCAAGTGACATAAAAATATAAAATGTAAGATTTTCATAGATTAAAAGATTCACCAAGAACCAACTAAGGTAGATATGTGTGCTGAATACTGTTAATGTCCTAGAACAATGTAAGAGCCTAATTCACCCTTCCTTGGGCATTGATTAAACACTTCCTGTGTGCTGGGTTCTGAGATAGAAAGGTGAATTAGCCATAACTTCTGTCCAATTTCTCAATCTACATAGGGAGATAAGTTAGCAAACAAATATAACAATATAGTAAATGCTCTGATAAGAATATGTACAAGGCAAAATGGAAGCATAGTAACCCTGTTGCTTAGTCTGGTGTGAAATTGGAACTCAGCCATGAAGGTGGGGAGGGCACTCCTGGAATAAGAGAAAGGGCAGTGGAGTGGAAGGAAATGATCCATATGGAGTTCCACTGGCCCGGAGGCTTGGAGTATGTGGAGGGTAGAGAGTAGCTGAAGATGAGCTGAAAAGGCAAACAGATTGTGGACAGTTCCGCATGTTCTTCTGTGGAGTTCAGGCCACATGCTGTGGGCAAGAGTTCAAGGGAGCCCCTGAAGGGCCCTGGGCAGTGGTAGTTTAGAGAGCTCCTGGGAGGCTTCTGGACCTTCTGTGGGAATCTGGCTCTGGCAAAAGGTGATTCAGGTCCTGGCATCACTAGCTGAGAATCATAGACCTTTCATTTTCTCCAAACTATGCATCAGTTGCTTACGTTTCTTCTTAAGTAGTAAGGGTTGCACTATAAGGATCCACATCACAGCCCAAACTCCTTTCTTTATGCAATAACACTGGCCCCAGTAAATGAAAACCTGAGTATGAGAAAATAATAACTTCTCCAACAACAGCTACAACAGCTCAAAAATATCCCTTCATTAACAGTCCTGGAATAGCCCAGGAAGTAATAAAAAGTATTTTTCTTACGATAATAGAGCCAGGACACAGACACATACCTGTAACCATCTGCCCCATGTGCTATCTATGTCTCCAAGACCCTAATGGTATTTGATGCTTCCTATTAACATAAGCTGTGTGTGTGTGCATATGTGTGTTAATTGAAAAGACCTCTTGGGACACCTGGATGGCTCCATGGTTGAGCATCTGCCTTCGGCTCAGGGCGTGATCCCGGGGTCCTGGGATCGAGTTCCGCATTGGGATCCCTACAGGGTTCCCTCTACCTATGTTTCTGCCTCTCTACCTGTGCCTCTCATGAATAAATAAATAAAATCTTTTTTTTTTTAAAGGCCTCCTAAGGAAATAATCTATAATGCCCAACCTGAGCTCCAAAGAGGACAGTCTAAGTGCTGTTATTTGTAAAACAGAGCAAGAAAGTGTTCCTAAACTGTTAAGAGATAAATAAAATATTCAAAATTAGTGGGAAGGAGAGTAGCATAGTAGTGGAATATTGAAGCAGTTGTACTACTAAATTTAAACCCTGTGTCTGTCACTTCTTGGCTCTGTGATCTTAGGCCAGTTACTTCTTGAAGCTTTAGCTCCTTGCTCTGTAAAATAAGGATAATAATAACACCTATCTCATAAAACTATTGTGAGGATTAAAAGGGATAATCGTTAAAAAGCTTTGCTAGCTGGCACAAATTAAGCGTTCAATAAATGATCTCTGCTGTTATTACTAGGGCCAGAGAGATTTCTTATTTCACTTCAGGAATCAATATAGATACAGTACAGTGAAAGTAATAATGTATATTCATTGTGTATAAAAGTTTCTGAACTGAGTTCCTGGCCAAACCATATTGCTATGCATATTGACTTTAAGCAACATGCATTAACTTCTGAGGAAATTGTGCTGTTCTTGTATCCATCCAAATGATATTTTTAAAACATTCCATTGTGATAGAACTCAGCTACATTTGTTAATGATGATTTGTGTCTTGTTGAAGAAAAAATTCCCAGCTATTGGCTGACAGACATGACCAGAACTAGATTTAGCTGGAGCCCGTGATTTCTCCAGAAAAGTCATCTGAGGTAGCAATTACTACACAGGAGATGGACATAAAGTGTATAATTAAGGAAAGGATACATTACCAGAAAGTTATGATGATAAAAAGGGGGAAGATGATATGTAATTAACCTTTCCAACAGTTAACATCAGTGGTTACCTAAGCCTCTGTTCACAGAACTACTCTCTTGAAAAGCATCCAGTTTTGCTGTGGCATGTTCTTAAATATTTAATTTACCTGCCTCCAGATAAAGTAATTTCCTTTCCCTATTTTTTTCATTGAGGTGTAGAGTTCTGCTTTCACCCTATCAACGTCCAAAATTGTATTTTATTAAATGAAATTATTTTTGAGGGAGCTGATTTTTCTCTGGATTCTCTAAATATAAACTAAAATCTGATAAGTATTAATAATGAGGAGATCAGCCTAATGTTTCTGTATTGTTGAAGGATTATCTTGAGATGGGGATTTTAGGTTCTCTAATAACCAGGTCTCAGTGAGTGGATAAGAGAACAGGCCAACCAGGGACAGAGCAGAGACAGAGAGCAGGGGGACTGGGCTTCTGGGCAAGTGCAAGCAGGGGGTAGTTGGAAATTTTGGTCTGAGGGAAGTCCAGCCATTGTCAAAAGTCAGGTGTATCAGGAACCAGGCAAAACAGACCATTTGGTATAATATTGTAAACAGAAAGCCTAGGCCCTGAAATCTAAGAGGTGGACATGTTGCTTCAATCCTTACAGTCTTCAGGAAGGTCCGGGAGCAGAAAATGAAGCAGATAAGTAGTTAGCATCAGGAAGATCCCATGGCAGGCCCCAAAGTCCAGGCCCAGAGGACTGGAGTGCAGGACCAGAACCTTAGTGCCTAAAGGACCCAATTGATAGTTAAGACCACAGTTCCTGGAGAAACAAGCAGAACATGGGTCAGGAAATCAGAAGAGGAACTCAGTGATGTGGGTTAGGGAGAGAAAGCAAGAACCTGGCACTGGGTTCAAGGGCAGAGCAGAACTAAGTTGCAAGGCTGATGGTCTTGAGCCACTAAGGCCCTGGCTGGTGGACCTGACCAGAACCACCATTAGCCCAAATCTAGAGCAGGTGGTGCCCATAGGTAAGAGTCAAGTCAGGGTTTCTCAGCTTCAGCACTGTTGACATTTTGGATAATTCCTTGTCATGGGGGCTGTCCTGTGTGTTGTAAGATGTTTAACAGCGTCGTTGGCCCATAGCCTTTAGCATCTCGATACAAAATAAAAAATGTATCCAGCCATTCATATGCTAAATGCCTCCTGAGGAGAAAAATGTCTCCTGGTTCTGAACCACTGGGTTAAGTGGGCAAGACTACCCAAGTTTGAGGAATGCCGACATGAAAAGTCAAGTACGTGATTAGGTGTGCAGAGCTTCTGTCTTGTTATAGTTGTTGTTGTTGTTTATCAAGTTTGTTTTCTTTACCCTCCCTATCTGGACTTCCAAGAGGAACTTCCTTTTTGTTCTTAAGTACCAGTTCCTTTCTGTTCATGTTTGACATTGTTCTGGGTTCTTCTCTAGCATGCTAGTAGAAAATACAGTATTCAGTGTTTGCCATAGAAACAGTTACATACATGCATAATTTATGAGGCTGTATTACAAATACATTGGCCCATCCACTTAACATAAATACCAGGGTGGGGGATGTTCTGTTCAGAATCCTTGCTTATGCTGTCCACATACAGTGTCCACTATTTGATGGAGAACTCCACCCTTGCTTAGGTGGGTGTGTGATGATGCTGATTTCTAGTCAGTTCCTGTCTCTGTGATGTCACCTAAGGCATTCTGAAAAGTCCACAGGTTCAAAAATATCTCTTTTGATAGCTGGTCACTAATGCTTAAAATGGCCAAGGGTTGAGTGGCACTGGTCTGGCTCATGCTACCCATTGGGGAAATTTTGCCTAACCTTTCTCTTCAGTCCATTCTCTCAATTGGCCATACTCAGTGAACGGAAGGACCAAGCTCGAGTTTTAATCTGGAAGGGTAATACAAAACAATTTTAGCATCTTTTTTGGCCCAGGCATGTTCTCGGTGACACTTCTTAACATCTGCCAAATGAAATTTTTGATAAATAGAAGCCAGTCACTCAGTTACTGCCATGTTGAGCCAAGCATCATGAAAATTTACCCAGCCTGCTTTGTATTGCCCAGACCTGCCAACTACTCTGATATCTGTGAATATGTGGTAAAAATAGATTGAGTTTTTGTTAGGATGGAAAAACATATAATCTCACCTAATCTTGCCAACTATAATTAATAAGTTGTTAAAGATCTTCATGAAATTCCACAGAAAGACCTGTCAAGGCTATTTGGGCTTTCTGAGGAGAACATGATGCAAAATTTACCATTTGATTATTCATCCATTTTCCTATTAGCATATATTACATTAGGGTGGCTCCAGAATTTTTCCATAAAGGCTTATAGAGATCTTACATAACTCATTATTTTTTATGTGCTTCCAGAGTGCTAATGGAAATTGGGAAGCAGGGCTAAAGTTTATTCAAGCCATTCTTAGCAGTAATTTTTTTAAATTTATTTATTTATTCATGAGAGACACAGAGAGAGAGGCAGAGACATAGGCAGAGGGAGAAGCATACTCCCTGCCGGGAGCCCAATGCAGAACTCAATCCCAGGACTCCAGGATCATGACCAGAGCCAAAGGCAGATGCTCAACCACTGAACCACCTGGGTTCCCCATCCATTCTTAGCAATATTGAATTTTATTACTAGAGTACTGTCCCGGATGTTAGGTAAAAGTCTTCCGGCTTTTTAAGTATTTTAAACTGGTCAGTTTTCACTTCTATTTTCCTGGAGTTTATCCGCTTTCATAATTAATTCTGTACCTAAGAATTTTAAGAACTAAACTGTAGAACTCTATGCTAAAATATTCATATGCTAAAATATTTAGATAAATTACTAGTCAAATTACTTACTCATTCCAAGGTCTGAGCTGTGGTTGATATGAGATAAAATAGTCAGTGAGGAATTCAAAATCTAGAGTGTTAGTCTCATAAAGCTTTTGAAATTCTTAAAAGGAGTACCGTTCAAGTCACATTATTAAGTTGTGCTAAACAGTGACAATAATGACAATTAAAAAAATGATCAAAGGCTTATGTGAAACTGTACTGAGAGCTTTTACATGCATTTCTCATAAAATCTTTTGTAACCTTATGAGATTATTACTGTTTTATCCCCATTTTATAGATAAGGAAACTGAGGCATGGTAAGTAACTTACTTAAGGTTAGTTACAGGCTTAGAGAATCATTTTAACCCAGGCAATTTGACTCCAAAGTTTGCACTTAGCCTGACTATACTATTCTGTCCATTTCTCTTGTATATGAACCAAAGGAGGCTATTTTTGTAATTTTACTTTCCACTCTCCTGTCACTTTTACCTCACCTTCTGTCATTATAATTGTATATTTTAAAAATCACATCAATCATAGCCTATAAATAAGAGAGTTCTCATGCCCTAGTATACATTTAGATGTCCCTGAATTATACTTGGCAGTGTGTTTAGGGCAACAAAAAGCTAAAATGATGAGGTATAAATAATAATGATATCTGGTATTAAATTACTCCAAAGCCTCCTATGTAGAGACCTGTTGAAATTCATCACCGTGGCTCAGGGAATCCAACTTCCTATAGGTTCTAGAGGCAGAGAACAACTCAAACCAGGTCTGTGTTGGAAAAAGATGGGGGAGTAGCCCATTAACAGTTGGCTGAGTGAAGCATTCAGCAACTGAGGTCTCTATGTGGATGAGGTGTCAAGGGATCAGAGAAGTCACAGCTCAGGTCTAATGCTGATGCCAGGGTAGAGAATTCTTGACACAGTTCATACTTCCCTTCCTGAGCTCAAGATTACAAGTCCCTTGGACAGAGGAGAGCAAGAAGGAGGCACAGGAAAGCCAGGGAAGGCTATCTTTCCCCTGCACAGTGACAGCCTTGACAACCCCTTCTTCCCTCCTGGAACAGACAGCATCTGAAAACTCAGTCCTCTAGGGACTGGCCCAGCTAACATCTAGAGGTGGAGGTGGACTCCGGGGAGGAGAGAGTATAGGCAATGTTGAAAAACACTCCCAATTCTAATCTTTAAAAATACTGTATCTACAGAGCAAAACCATGTGAGGCCAAATTGTGGCCCCGTGCTGCCAATTTTTGACCTCTGTTAGGACCTCCCATAATGAGAAAGCTCAAGAAATTCCTTCAGAATAGGAACAGTTTGACCTAAGAGGAACTGTGGCTCTCCCTTCAATCACAAGATGTGTGCATGTATTTTTAAAAGCATGTTCTTTATTCTCTCTTAAGTAAATAGATACTTAAAAAACACAGATGGGTGACTTTACTTTGTGACTCACAGTAAACAATCCAATGGCAACGCCTCTTGGCCTTGGAGCAAAAGCAGAAAAGCACATTGCCTCTCCCTACCCACCCCACCCCCAGCCTTGTCTTAATAAATGGGAGGACAAAAAATTAGGTGGTTGTATGAATGAGCTTTTTAAAAATGACCTACAGGTGAGAACAGCCAGGTAGCCCACATTTTAGACTACGAAATCCTAGGCTGTGTCCTTTTTTAAAAAACGATTTAATTATTTCCTGTGTTTTCAAAAACACATTGCTCTTTATTCATCCTCCTGTCCTTATTTACATATGTTTGCTTTGTGTAGGCATCAGGATCTCAGGAGGATGTTATCAACTCCACCGGTGAATATTTTTGGCTTTTTCAATGTAGAGCTCCTCGTTCACGGCATCTTATTTGTGTTTCTATGATTGCTGCTAACCAGTATCCTTTACAAACATCTATGGGATGGCAGTTTGGGGCCTGAGCCTGAGGGAGATGACTCTGCCAATGCTCCTTCTGACAGGGTACTAGGGTGATGACCATGATGGACAGTTCAGAGATCAACATGCATTAATCCCCGTTCTGTTAATCAGTTCTGCATCATGGCATTGGGTTAGAGACCTGCAGAACAAAGAAAGTCTCAGGGAGTGAGAGACCCTGGGGCTGCCAAATCAGCTGAGTGATCTTGAACCCGGCTGGGAAACGAGAAGGGGTTGAATGACTTCTGAGGTTCCTTCCAGTTTTAACACTCTGTGACTCTGTGATTTGTTGTGATTCTTTGATTTGATGCTGTGTGTGATTTAAATGAAGGAGATCTCAGAAAATTCACAGGAAATGTAGACATCATCTTTAAACAAACAAGACGAATTCCCTTGTTGAACTAAATCTGCATTGCACCAGGACATTAAAGAATTATTCTCGTGTTAGTTCATTTAAGTAGCATCTTATTTGTTTGTAGTGCAGTGTTCTACCAGTGAATGAAGTACCTAGAGGCAAAATAGTTAGTGCTATGTAAACATGAAGCTCAACAGACTGCTGAATAATATTGTATTTTTTGTTATTTTAGCCTCACATATTGCAAAGTGTTACTAAGTCATTTTATGAACCGGTTTAATGTGGCACTTGGCAAATCAGAGGAGACTCTGAGATTTGGGAAGTATGGGGGGGTGAAAATGACTTGACTGTCATTGGAATTGGAAATGATGGAGGACTGCGCTGTGGTGACTCAGCAGCTGAGTCATCCCAGGCAGCCCCCTAGGGCAGGAAGTCAGGGGCACGCGCCTTCAATGTGTCTTCCTAGAAAAGTAACCCTCATTTCGTGTCTCTTGTTCTTGGTTTATAAAATTGGTGTTATAAAGAGCGTCGTCTCAGTGGCTACCATGCTTTTTTTTTTTTTTTTTTTTTTTTTTTTTTGGTATTTGTTATTCAAGAATTGTCAGAACCCCAGATTTTTAAAAAGTGATATGTGAATGTACCATATGGTCATATTATTAGAAATGCTCAAAAATAGTTCATGTGTGTATGTGCACGTGGACATGCACATAACCCGAAAATATCTGATTTACTTATTTCAGGTGGTGGAAGTAGAAAAAGGAAGTAGTAACACATGACTTTCTGCCTGATCTTAAGACAAAAAAAATATACATATAGCTCTTCAAAACAGTTGGCTGGTACAATCTTTTGGTATCTAATATATCCACTGATTTATTACTGAGCATGTAATTTGTTACTTCTCCCCAAGAAGACTCCGGTACTGAACTTCCATTTGAAGCCTTCTTCTCTACTAAAAATAATATTATTCCAGACATCTGAAATAAAGCTGGCCTTTTTTCTCCTCATTCTCTTTTCTTTAGCACAGGATATCAGAAATGCTCCTGTTTCCATGCTTGGTACTTATAAACTAACGTTAGACTAAAAATGAATTGTCTAAAATAGCATGTGTGAGCGTTAATAGCTCTCGTGGGCGGGCCATATACTCTGCCATCACTTGCTGTGTGATATTTATAATTAATACTCTCTTTTGTCGCCAGTGGTTATACAGCTTAGTTTTCTAATTATGGAAACAAAGAATGAGTTTGCACACAGAGGTATTATTGTTTTTACTGCCCTGGAAAATGAAGATTTATGAAGAGAAGCTAATTTCCATTGGCCTTTGGCTTCCTACCAATCCTTTAGGTTCAGCTGTGTTACCTCACCTCCCTGGAAGGAGGTGAACATTGCCTATCTCTTTGTTTAGGAGATATTAAATGGTAGCTAGAGTCAATACCTCCTTTCTCGGGAAATCATTCAGAATCAGTAAAGTCCACAATCACGAAATAATATATTCTAATCCCAACCCAACTTTGTAGCCTCATTTCCTAGTGGGTCACTTGGAAAGCCAAGTGTAGGGCTTGGCTGACACATTCCCTTTTAAGCGTAGCTGCCAATGCTACCTGCCGGGCAGGCAAGAGTAAGAAGCCAGGTAATACCTCAGCAGCCAGTTATAAGTAGTTGGATTGCTGAGCTCGGTGGTGATTCCCTCTGCCCCAGTGAGCAAGTACACAAACTGCTGGAAAGTATCCAGCACCTGCTTGGCTTGTGGCTCAGTCACATCTGAGCTCGTTGCTTTCCGAGTAGAAGCCAATCAAGACCTTGGCGTCAGAAACTCAGGAAGAACAAGGTGAGCTTCATCCTCAGCCTGCAAAGCAAAGATAACACAGCGTTTTCTTCACTTCCCTGTTCTGTAGTCCTTGTTGTAGAAATGTTGCCTACATTCAATGAAGGCAGCGGTCTCTAATTGAGAGAGACCCTTTTCAGCTCCCCCTAGCACTGACCCTAGGAACAAAGAATAAAATGCCAGTCACACAGAGACACTTGCACGCAGGACAGCTTGAGCACAGAATGTTTTCGAGCTGAACAGCCAGGCCGGCCGACATCCTTTCCTGAGGCTGAATTAAAACCAGACACCTTCCTGCCAGTAGCGTCTCTAGCCAGCTGCACACTGCCTCATGCCTGAGTTCCCCAACGAGGACATGAACAAGAAGGTTTCAAAATGCATTTGACATGGTGCTCCAATTCTGATCCTATTCCTTTTCATTTACCCTCTTCCAGAATTCAGTCCATAGATTTGATTTGAAAGTACTCAATTGGTGAATTTTATGGCCCCTAGAAAATCTGACCGTCTCTGGCTCTGTCTGGAGCTCTTCTTTTTTAAAGCCACTTGACAATTTCAGAATATAAAATTACAGATAAATGAAGAAAAGGTGCCAGATCAGAACACGTAAAACCGCAGTGACTAAATGATATAGAGGGTAAGTCAAGCTGAATGTTCTCAGCTTAGCACAAAATTGAATATAGAAGAGCTGTATAAAAATGGACTGCCGCTTCCTAGTGACCCAGTATTTCAATATTCTCCAGTGCTGTTCAGGATTATGTGTTTAGTTTGAACATGTTATTGAGATTTATCTAGTACCCTTCTTCCAATTACTATGCACAATACTTGGGGTCAGATGATGGACCTATATCCGTTTATTCTGAGCAGCTGCTGTGGATGAAGCTGTGCTATAAAGCCACCATTCCACCATAAATCAAAGCCTCCGTGTCTAAAAATGTTATTTAATAATTTTCAAAGCTAAAAGTGGAATCTAGTGGTTCAAGCTCAGAGCTGGGAGCCAAAAACTTTTTGCTCCCCCCTCAGCCTGGGCACTTTTACTGTATTGTATGATTTTCGACCATCTGCTCTCAGAGGGAATTGAAAATCTGAGGCCAGCTTGACAAATAAAGACCAAAATATCTGCCAGGTCCTGATACTGAAATCATTTCATTTTAAACCATAGGGTTAATAAATGCATCCCACTTCAATTTGTGTTATTCCATTTCTATTTCCTCTCAAAAATGAGTGTCATTTAGCTGCTGAGAAAAGTTAATATTCTTAAATAGAAGATCTGTAAATTTAAACCATTCAAGACCAAGAACTTCTCAAACTTGGAACCAAATTTTAAGCCTGTTTCAGTGTTTGAATTAATTGTGTAAATCTCAGATCATTAAGAAATTGTCTTTTTTCTTCAGACCAAAATTCCTTAATAATTAACATTGTACTTTTTTTCCTTTTTTATTATTTTATTTAAAATCTATTAGTTAACATATAGTGTATCATTAGTTTCAAATGTAGAGTTCAGTGATTCATCAGTTTCATAAAATACCCAGTGATCATTACATCACCCAAGTTCCCCGTCCCCCAACTGTCTTCCTCCAGTAAACCTCATTTTGTTTCCTATACTTAAGAGTCTCTTACGGTTTGTCTTCCTCTCTGATTTCATCTTATTTTATTTTTCCTCCCTTCTCCTATGATCCCCTGTTTTGTTCTTAAATTCCACATATGAGTGAGACCATATGATAATTGCCTTTATCTGATTGACTTATTTTACTCAGCATAATACCCTCCAGTTCCATCCACATCGATGTAAATGGTGCTTAAATGACATTAGAAAAGTCCACCCTTTCCAGGGCACCTGAGTGGCTCAGTGGCTAAGTGTCTGCCTTCAGCTCAGGTCGTGATCTTGGGGTCCTAGGATCGAGTCCCGCATCAGGCTCCCTACAGGGAGCCTGCTTCTCCCTCTGCCTATGCCTCTGCCTCTCTCTGTCTTTCATGAATAAATAAATAAAATCTTTAGAGGGGGAAAAAAAGAAAGAAAGAAAAATCCACCGTTTCCAAATAGCATGTTGGTATAAGATGTCAAGAAGTTTCAATCGGAGGACAATCATCATATGGTTTCACTCATAAGTGGAATATAAGAAATAGTGAAAGGGATTATAAGGGATAGGAGGGGAACTTAGGGGGGAAAATTAGAGAGGGAGACAAACCATGAGAGATTCCTAACTCTGGGACAAACAAAGAGTTGCGGAAGGGAAGATCGATGTGGGGGATGGGGTAACTGGGTGACGGGCACCGAGGAGGGCATTTGATGGGATGAGCACTGGGTGTTATACTATATGTTGGCAAATTGAGTTTAAATAAATAAAAAAAGAAAGAAAAAAAGTTTTTGATTGCACTTACTCCCAATGTCTACTCACATTATTGAGAATTCCAGGACAATCCATTTAATTATTTAAGATTGATTAAAGACAAGGACAGTGTGCAAGTATGCCTTGTTTCATTTTGATTATCTAAACCTCTGAGAAGACTCCATGCCTAGAGTGCTTAGTTATAACCCATTATTTTTATGTGTAGCCATCTTTCCAAATTATCCATCCTAAGTGGCTCTTTCCATCTACTTTTTCTGGGTAACTCTTGAGTAAAACCCACTTCACATAAGTAATTTTCCCGATATTTGTCTTGCTGGCTGGGAGTGAAGTTCAAGTTGAAGTTCAATTTCATATTGAAAAATTTCTGTTGACCTTGGCAGAGTATTTGAAGAGAGTGCTTAGCTATTAATTTAAGGTTTTCTCTCTGAGTCTTTTTTAGTTTTCTGCTGTACATTTGACTTTACTACATTTTAGTTTAAGAATCCTTCAACTAGTTGTTATTATAACCTAAGAGAGAATGCTTTTACTATGCATAAGAATGGTGATGTATTCAGAGCAATTTAAAGTTGTAAGAAACTTTAAGATTTGCCTTCTGCAACATCATCTGATGCTTGTATCTACTCTATAATATAGATAGAACTCTCATATCATGTATTACAGAACTCTTTTCTACAGTAGTTCTAGGAACTTTATAGTCATCTTATGGGGATCTATTTGTTTCCACTTTACAGAATGTTGAAGCTACCATCATTTCTAGGCTCATACAAGGGCCTTGAGCTTCTATTTTCTGCCTCATCCCCATAATTTATTCCCCACATAGCAGCAGTTGTGACCTTTGTAGAGCACACATCAGCTCACATCTCTCTCTTCCTGGCACACGCTTCCTGTGGAATCTAACCCCTGCCCTGGGCTGCAGGGTCTTGCAGGACTGACCTCAGGTGCCCTGTGCAGTCTCTCCCACCATTCTCACCTCTTCTCACTATTCTGCAGACCAGCAATCACCTCTCAGGGCCTTCCATAGCCAGGTTTATCCTTACCTCAAAGCCTGTGCAAATGCTGATCCCTCTGCTTGGGAAATCCCTGGGTCTTCATGGTTCAGTGTTGCCTCCTCAAAGAAGTTCTTGCTGACTCACTGCCTAAAGATGCCTGCTCTCCCTGCATCCCCTGACTTTCCATCCCATTACTTTCTTTTGTTTTCTTCACTGAATCTACCACTGTGAAGAGTTATTTGTTTGCTTCCACTAGATGTAAGCTCCTTTTTTAAAAATTATTTAATTTTTTTTAAAGATTTCATTTATTCATTCATGAGAGACACGTAGAGAGAGGCAGAGACATAGGCAGAGGGAGAAGCAGGCTTCCTGCAGGGAGCCTGATGTGCAACTCAATCCCAGGACCCCAGGATCACAGCCTGAGCCAAAGGCAGACACTTAATCACTGAGCCACCCAGGCGCCCCTAGATGTAAGCTCTTACGGAGCAGGAGCCTACCTCTCATTCACTGCTATAAGCCATACACATAGCAGTATGGACAAATGAGAAATGATGATCCAAGTTTTTTATGAAACTTGCTTCCAGTCAGACTATGAGTAGGAATAAACTCCTGATTTTATGGATATGCCATAATATTTCTGATTCCATGACCTTGCTCATATGCTATTCTTTCCCTGGAAGATGGTAGTGTCTTCTGGAAAAGCTCTAGCATCCTTTGATACTAGTCCAGGTGCCTGCCACATTGGAAGCCTTCCCTCACCTTCTCAGGCTGGTTAGGGAATCAGTTCTAAGCATGTAACATGCTCCCTGTAGTCTCTACCATTGTACTTAGCACACTGTTTTATCTTTATTGATTTGGTTTCTGAGCTCTTCCAGACCAGAATCTCCTATAAGAAATGGATTCTCATTTATTTTAATTTTCTGAGCTAAGGGCACGCCACTAAGCATGCGTACAACTCAAGTTTGCTAAAGAAGATCAGAATCTTAAACCTCTGACTGTGGTTGTTTGTGTTGCCGAAATACATTATGTGTCTACAGATGGAAACCATCAATATCCCAGCCCACATTTCATCACTTAACAATTATTTAGTTAGACCTTTGGAGTTAAAAAAAAAAAAAAAACAAACTCATAATTCAGTGTCACTCAGTTTAAACTGGTTTCAACATAAGGGGAATGTGGCTCATTGCTATTATTTGTAAAAGAATCTGAGTAGTTGCTAGGGATAACTGAAATCTACGGAAAATCTCCAAATCTCATTGTAGAAATTAATTACACCAAACATTTGATCAAAGCTGCTAACCAATAAGGAACTATATTTGATATAAGTTTAACCTCCTCACATTTATCTTCCTAACTAAAATCTGTGGGAGAAACGATGGGGGGGCAGGGGGAATAAAAGGAATTATAAACAGCCCATTCTGGATAATGAGCTCCTGAATAATTGAGAGCTGCCTAAATATGTGTTAGTCATGTCTTGCATTTCCCTGGGACTGTAAAGTCCATCCTAGGGGGTGATGAGAGCCACTGAGGAAATAATAAAATGTGTTTTGCTCCTTTTTCTTCTTTCCTCAAGGAAGAAAATAACATTAACTCAGTCAACAGTTCAGATAAAACCAGAAAAGAAAGTGACTCAGGTTTAACCATGCTCTTAATTAAAAGATGTTTTTCGTCCTAAGGGAAGATGAAACCATTTAATCAGGTATTTTTCTGACACTCTGATGTGATTATAGATAACTGCCATGAATAGTAAGTCATTTGTTTTGTTGATGTATTTCCCATTCTGGTATATTGTCTTCTTGGGCAAAGTAACTTTGTCTCCATTGACTTATTTTCCTTTGGGAGTGATTTAAACAGTTCCCAGAACTTATTGTAGAAGATGTGATTCATTCTTTCAGCACCTACTATTCATTGAGCACCTACTGTGTATCAGCCATGGCTTAGGTACCAGATGAGACACATCTGGGTTTATATTTAATGAGACCTTTCTCTACAACCAGCATATTGAAAAGGGCAATTCCATTTTTAAATTCACAACTATTTCCATATTGAAATGTGGCTTACAGGCTCAAAAAGGTCACTAGTTTTCTGCAAAAAAATAAAGTTGTTCATAATTAAATGTGAAGGAGGAAGAAAAAAACCTGAAAACACAAAAGCAAAACAATTTCCCTGCATCTTTACATGCTCACTGTTTATGTTTATAAAATCACAAATTATCTTTGATTTTCAGGTCAGACATTACAAGCCCAAAAATAACATTGTAACTGTATATTTTTAAAATATATTACCTTATTTAAAATGTATGCACTCATTCCTGATGATACACACAACATGACATTTACCAGAATATGTTGCGTGTTATATAGATGGAAACCTTATATATATAATATAAACTTTATATGTATAACATATATTAGAAACCTTATATAATATATATAATATAACCTCATATATATTATATAACCTCATATATGTATATATCTCCACATTTCATTACTAATAATTATCTAGTTAGATCTTCAGAGTTTAAAAAAAAATCTTCATTTTGCTCACATATCCTTATAATTCTTAAGGTGTTTTTATGCCAAATTTATTTGTAGTCACAATTTTAGAATGAGTAATATATTCATACATGGCTTATCTAAGGTTACTCAGTGAGTTTGAGACACTCTTAGGAACAGTACCCATGTTTACAAATCTACCCAACATCTTGCTCCTTGTATACATTGAGAAGGTATATTTTCCCCTTGCCTGGGTAGCTCATGCTCAGCCATTCTCTGGCTGTGTTAAGGCAAGCCTGGACTCAGCATGAAATTTTTCTGAAACTGCAGTATTTTCTATGGGTCATATCTCCTTTTGTCATACAACTAAATAAACTGCACCATGGCTCAGCTCTGAGGTTGTTGGTTATTACCATATCCTGCTAGCTCCATTCTTCCTCTGTTAGGTTCATTGAGCAGATTGTTTTACATCAGCAGACAGTTCAGTTGGGCTTCCTGAGGACCAGGATAACTTGAGGATATCTTCTGATAGCCTTGATTTGTTTAGCTCTGAATATCTTAAATTGATTATGTCTATCCTAAAATAAAAACAGTCTTTAAGGATCAGGAATAAAAATAGCAGAGAATAATAATCATTTGAAAAAGACTCTTAAAGAAGAACAGACATAGGGGTGCTTGAGTTACTCAGTTGGTTAAGCATCTGTCTTTGGCTCAGGTCATGATCCCAGGGTCCTGGGCTGACCTCAGCCTTGGGCTCCCTGCTCAGCAGGATGCCTGCTTCTCCCTCTCCCAATCCCACTGCTTGTGCTCTTTCTCTCTGCCAAATAAATAAATAAAATCTATTTTTAAAAAAAGAAGGACAGACATCTTGCTTCCCATTTTCCTTTCACCATGAGCACTTCTCCTAGGCCTCAGGGATATAGTATTTTATATAAATTCACAAAAGAAAGTGATAATAAACCAATGCCTAAAGATTATATTCCGTTGCTACATGCTAGTACTTTCCACACTAACCAATTGCTAACTCTAAACTATCCCGTTCTGTTCATGAAATACTCATCATTTTTGCTCTAATCATAGTTAGAAAATGAGTCTAATTTCCACTGACCTATGGAAAAAATCATGAAATAATAATCGCTTTGCCCAAGAACACAAGTCTCTCTGTGAAAACACTGAGATTAAAACCCAGAATACAAAGTTTAAATGAATGGGATACCATTTTCTAAAAGTACCCGTGGGGAGGAGTTGGGGTACATAGCACTCTAGCAGAAGTTCTCTTAATCTACTTCATTTAACCAAGTAGCCAGAGTAACCAAGACTCTTCTAACATACACGGAGTGGTTCCAGAACCTACTGGCAACTCAGGGCTAAAAGGATGCCACTCACCTCCTCCTCCCTCCACACCAGTGGTGAATTGCTAAGAGTCTGTTGTATTTGCTACCCAACCTATTTATGCCAATTGAGATTATTGTATTTATGCGACTTAATAGTATATAAAACTCGTGAAATAGAAGCACAATAAAAAATGGGTTGTTGCTTTAAAAAAAAAAACTAAAGTGAGTGTATTAGAGAGTTATAATAAAGAGAGTGTGGCTTTTAAAAAACTCTTTTGAATTAGGTGTGGAGATGGCAACTTTACAAGATTGGGCACAGGAAGACAGAGGTAGGCAGATATTCACACAAATTGCTTAGCAAGGGTCTTTAAGGATCCATTTCACTTTGAAGGAACTAAAACTAGAGATTGTCAATGATGCATTTCAGAGTATGGTTTATGGAAGAAAGATAATGCAGAATTCCAGTAACCCATATCAAAGAAATGAGCATTGCTTTGCTGCTTCTTTTGCCCCCGGGTAAAATATTGGCAAATGAATGTGCATTTCTGCACTTTACATTAAAATGACATTTTTAATAATGTATTATATTTTTATTGCTCTTCTCACTTTAATTAAGTTTTTAATTAACCACTAATAGTCTTGCTCATGTCAGATAATTCCATTTTACTACCTAGCATAGTGGTTGAGTACATAGGCTCTGAAGATAAGCAGCCTGAATTCCAGATCTGATACTTTTTACATCTGTTTCTTTGGGAAAGTTGCCTAACTATTCTGATCTTCTGTTTCCTCATTTGTAAAATGATGATAATAATAGGATCTGCTTCTTAAATTTATCAAAAGGATTTAAGGCGGTAACGCATATTGAGAATTTAGCATTGTGTCAGTGTCTGGCAACATAGTAAACCCTTAATCGACAATATCAATTTATATATTTTTATGATTACCGCAAAAGTTACATAACACAGGTATGTGAGTCAGCTTGGCTGCCATAACAAAATACCACAGACTGGGTGACTGAAACAAAAGGATTTTATTTTCTCACAGTTCTGGAGGATAGACATCCAAGATCAAGGGCCAGAAGAGTTGGTGAGAACTCTCCTCAGCTTACTAATGGCTTCTTCTCACTGGTGTCTCTTCCCCTTCTTATAAAGGCACCAGTGTTACTGGATTAGGACCCCCATCCTTATGATCTTACTTAACCTAAATACTTCCTTAAAGGCCCTGCTTCCAAATATTATCCCTTTGGGGGTCAGGGCTTCAACATGAATTTGGGGGGCACACAGTTTAGGCCATAACATCAGGTATATTTGTACAGTATAATGAATGAAGCCTAGAAGTAGCTCTGAGATACTGAAATGACTCGGGATGTAGGATGAATCCCAAAAAGAGAATATGTTTCAGTCCATAGTGACACAGAATCAAAAGAGGAAACCTAGTTCAATGCCTACATCTACTGATTCACTGTATGAAACCATACTTGTTAATTTCCCTTTTCCCCAGATCCACACCTAAAATCAAATTATAAAAGAGCTCATCATCTACTTGCTTCATGAGGATGTTTTAGGACTAATATTTCATTGTTCAGCAACTAGTCTGAGATTTCTACACAAATTACATGCCAAGGGGTATAAACAGGCTTGCTACCCTTGATATTACATTCATTTGTTGTTCTATTCATTGATTAAAAATTCCTTGATTACCTACTATATGCCACAGACTTAGGGATCAAAGGAAACACTACCCCTAAAACACAACCCCTAAAATAGCTCACAAGGGAGATCCCTGGATGGCTTGGAGGTTTAGCGCCTGCCTTCAGTCCAGGGTGTGGTCCTGGAGGCCCAGGATCGAGTCCCCCATCGGGCTCCCTGAGTGGAGCCTGCTTCTCCCTCTGCCTGTGTCTCTGTCTCTGTCTCTCTCTCTCTCTGTGTCTCTCATGAATAAATAAATAAAACCTTAAAAAAAATAAAATAAAATAGCTCACAGGCCTTTGAGAAAGGCAGACATATAATCAAGTAATTATAATAAGTCATATATAGTGGGCAATTGTTTGCTGTAAGATCAAATGCCATGAAAATGTAATAATAGATATCATTTATTGGGTGCTTACTTTGATATTCCAGTTACCATGCTAAGTGTTTTTCATTGATTATCTCCTCCAATATTTACAAAAATAGTGGGCTAAGGATTGTCATTGTCAACATTTTACAGGTTTAGAGAGATTAGGTGTCTTGTCCAATAGCTCATAGTTGTGAAGTTGTAGAGCCAAGATGAGAACTCAGTTGTGCCCAATTCCGAGGGCATTTTCATAACCATAGTTGTCTTACCTTTTTGTTCTGGGAGTATAGGAGAATATCTAAATCTCTCTGAGCCATGGAAGATTCAATAGAAGAAATTACTATTAAGCTGGATCTTGAAAGATGAGTAGAAGTTGTCCAGATGGTAGAAGAGGAAGCAAGAATGTAGGCAGGCTAAGAGATATGAAGGAACACAGCTTACTCAGAAATGGAAGGTAGGATATATATCAGGAAATGGCCCTGTATGAGACTACCTTGAGGGCAAATGCTCAAGAATCTAGTAAGTCACGCTTTATCTTAAATGTAGCAAGGGACCTCAGAGATTTCTTGAGCATGAAATGAGATACAGTTTTCATTTTTTAGATCACTCTGACAAAGATACTTATGCTTGGAAGGAGTGGGTAGTATAGCAGAGAGCTGCAACATTTAGACTGAGGAAAACCAGTTTATAACTAGAGTTGTCCAAGCAATTAGTGGTTTGAATCTGAACTTAGGAGGTAGGAGTAGAGCTAGGGAGAAGAATGTTAAAAAGATATATTTAAAAGATAGACTTGCCAGTAATTTGTAGTTAATCAGATATGAGAAATGAAATTGAGTGAAAAGGCAAGACTGACTTTCAGGTTCCTGGCTCAAAGAATTGGGTGAAATACCATGCTCTGAAGTAAGGGAGGGAAGACAGAAGGAGAAGGGGGCTCAGAGTAGATGATAGAGATCCATTTAGGATGCCTTACTTTGAGTTGTTTGTGGGATATCTAAGTGAATGTCACCTGTAGAACTGGAAATGCAGTTCTGAAACTCTAAGAAAAGAAGTCAAGGCTGGAAGTGATGATTGGGAAGCTACCATTATGTCGTAGGTGACAATTCAAGTCAAGGCAGTAAATGAAAGTCCCCTGGAGAGCAGCTTGGGGAAAGAGAACCTTTTCAAGGTCAACTCCCAGAAGAACCTGGAGTAGGTGAGGAGACCCTACAGAGGTCAGAAAGGCAGGAAGAGTGTAAGTCTGGAAGCTGAGCGGATTCAGGAAGGCAGGATTCAATGCCACAAAGGTTAAGTAAGGAAGATATCTTAAAAATCCATTGAATTTGATAATTAAGAGGCCACTGGTGACATTGCTGAAGTATTTATGGTGGAATGTAAGGAAGAAAGCCAAATTGTAGTGGTTAATGGAAGGTGAGGAAATGGAAGCTTCAAATAAGGAATATATTTTCAAGAACTTTGGCACTTGGGGGAAGGATTGTTCTGTGACAGAAGCCAGCAGGGAGGCAGGATCAAGGGAGCACTGTTGGGTTTTTCCCCATTACATCTAATGTTTCCAATAATACCCTAACTTTTAAAGATCAAACAATACCCTAGCTTTTAAGGCCTTTGAAAAACACCTTATAGACATCCTTTTTTAAAATTTTACTTCATTTGTTAATGATAAAATTTGTGCTTGAAATTTGTGTATAAGATTTTCCTATGTTTACTACATGTCTAGCTGATAAAAAAGCCTTAACAAAAATATCTTTCCTAAGGGGTACCAAATTCACGATGCTTTTATCTTTGCTTTTTCTGTCAACATCAATAAAAATGTCCTATAAATCTGTTACTTGGTTTATCCTAAAATATGATCAGAATAAAGAAAATATCCCATATGAACACTTCCATGAATAAACAAAGACCAGATAGGGAAAGAAAGAGTAACCAAATGACTCTTCCCAAAGATTTGCATGTTTGGGATACTGAGAGAGATCTTAAAAACATGGCTGAAGCATTCTGAGTGGCTAATATGTGTAGCAAGATGTTAGAGATTCAATAAAATCCTTTTTCTGAGTTTCAGACGAGTGAGGTCTAGAGTTCTAAGACAAGAAACAGGGATGAGCCATTTTACATAGCACATTCACCCTCATAGGGGTTGCAGTAGGATGCTGATCACCTGTAGCAAGTTCATGGGTCCAGGCTTCACAGGATAGACAGGATGGGAAAACCATCCTCAGTGGAATGACAGAGTACCCTTCAGCAGGTGAAACTGAAAATGCTGATTGATAATCATTTTGGGAGCCACCAACATATTCATCAGAGTTTCATCCTACAGTTTTTCTAACTTAATTACCTGTTCCGGACACACAAAAGTGATCCATACCCTCCTATAAAATGAGGGGAAGGAAAAAGTTAGAATAAGATGTTTAAGATAATACCTTTAGGACTTCATAGTCTACAACAGCCAAAATATGGAAGGAGCCCAGATGTTCGTTAACAGATGAATGGATAAAGAAGATGTGGTGTATATATACAATGGAATATTACTCAACCATCAAAAAGAATGAAATTTTGCCATTTACAATGATGTGGATAGAACCAAAGGGTATTATGCTAATAAGCAAAATAAGTCAATCAGAGAAAGACAAATACCATATGACTTCATTCATATGTGGAATTTAAGAAACAAACCAGAAATGCCTGTGTGGCTCAGTTAGTTAAGTGTCTGCCTTCAGCTCAAGTCATGATCTCTGGGTTCTGGGATTGAGCCCCATTTGGGCTTACTGTTCATTGAGGAACCTGTTTCTCCCTCTGCCTCTGCTCCTCCCCCTACTCATGCTCTTTCTCAAATAAATAAATAAAATATTTGAATAAATAAATAAATAAAAATAGAAACAAAACATATGAGCATAGGGGCAGGAAAGAAAAAATAAAATTAGAGGAAAATTGAGAGGGAGACAAACCATAAGAGATGCTGAACTCTAGGAAACAAACTGAGGGTTGCTGGAGAGGAACGGGTGGGGGGAAGGGATAATTGGCTGATGGGCATTAAGGAGGGCACTTGATATAATGAACACTGGGTGTTATATGCAACTGATGAATCACTAAATTCAACCTCTGAAACTAATTTTTAAAAAAACATAATACCTTTAGAGCCTGAAGTAAAATTTTCCCATATCAAAAAAAAATTTTTTAAATAATAGACATTTCAAATACTTCCTTTTTAAGATTTATTTATTTATTTATTTATTTGAAAGAGAGAAAGCACACATCCAAGAATGGGTGGATGGGCACAGAGAGAGAATCTCTAGCATACTCCCTTGCTGAGTGCAGAGCCAGACATGGGGCTCAAAATCACAACCCTGAGGTCATGGCCTGGTCAAAATCAAAAGTTGAATGCTTAACTGACTGTGCCACCCAGGCGCCCCGACATTTCAAATACTTCTTTACCACTTACTATGTGCCAGGCACAGTCCTGCTGGTGGGTATACTTGTAATTCAGAAAGAAAAGAAAGTGAAAAAAAAATCAGCCAGAGTGCCTAGCACTTTACACATATTATCCATGTTTGCCATATTAGTCCAGTAGGGAAGAACTTAATCATCCCATTTTGCAGCAGAAATAGATGAGGCTAAGAAAAGCTCAGTAACTTATACAGGGTCACAACTGATAAATAACCAAGTAAGTGTCAAACCGAAGGTTCTCAGCCTGAGGCCTGGTCTCCATTGCCCGAGGCTGCCTTCTTGCAGACAGAGAGTTGAGCTAACAAAAATTCTTAGTCCCTTTCTCAATAAACTGCACATTATGCATTTCTCTGGCTTCATCAGCATTTTAAAAATATTTTTTCCTCAAAAAAAAAAAATTCTTTTCATGACCACTAATAGCATTCGTGACTTTGTAAAACAAGATGATGAAGTAAAAATCAATGTGTTTCAAGGTAAAAACTAAACATTTCTATTGTTGGCAAAGGATTTCTCTTATTGAGGATGTTTTCTATACCTGTATTAGCATATTTAATAGGTTTTCTCTTTCCCCCAGGCCAAATTGTGTTGAATGTCAGTGGCTCTTAAATTTGACAGCATGGCAGAATCGCTTGGGAAGCCATAGAGGAAAAAAACAAACTTTTTAAAATACTAGTGGCAGGGCCCCATACTTCGAAATTCTATTTTAATTATTATCCTGTTGTGGAATCCAGGATAAAAGAGAGAGAGAGAGAGAGAGAGAGAGAGATTGACTGCAAGAGCCCATGCATTGAGGGAGGGGCAATGGGAAAGAATTCCAAGCAGACTCCCTGCTGACCTTAGAGCCCCCCTATGGGGCTCAATCTCAAAACCCTGAGAACCCTGCCAAAATCAAGAGGTAGACACTCAACCTACCGAACCACCCAGAAGCCCAGACATATTTATACTTTAAATTCCCCCAGAAGGTTCTAATGTGCAGCCAGAGTTGGAAACCATTGAGCTCCACCATCTGATAACCTGACCCATAGCCTCAGAGCCAAATAATGTGTTTACAGGGTAGCCAAGAATCCTGCCTTAATCTTTCCATATATCATCAGCCCATGGTGGAAGATAGAACAATGATGGATTGATAAAACATCAGTAAAACTATTGGCTGCAGGATATTTTTGATTCTTACTGATTAGATATATCTTAAAATTTAAGCAGTTAGAACATTTAAGAAAAAAAAGAACAGAAACACCTCTTCTTTCTCCCTTCCTCAAACCAAAGATGTGTGCTTTAAACCTAAGAATGCCTATGCAATTTTTTTTTTTTTTTTTTATGCCTATGCAATTTTAAACGTTCTAGTTGTTAAGCACCTAAAAAGCCCTGGATCTTCCAGGAAAGTACCAAGCTCCAAGTAGTCTGTCATATTTTCTCATGATTACACTGATACCACATTCATTTGTTCATTTATTAAATATTTATTGAGAAATTATGATATTTTAAGTGCTGGGGTTAGTTCCTGCTTATATCAAATCTACAATCTAAAGGAATGAACATAAATGAATAAATAAACGGGCTAGAAACAACCAGGGCTGGGTCAGAAAAACAATTTTGGAATGTGACAGAGACCAGTGAGTGGCTACCTGAGAGTTACTGATTAGGGAAGTCTTCTACGACAAGGTGACAATTGAGCTAAGAACCAAATGTCATTTATCTTTTTGAATTAGTGTTTTTGTTTTCTTTGGATAAATACCCCATAGTGGAATTACTGGATTGCTATTTTTAATTTTCTGAGGAACCTCCATACTGTTTTTTGTACTATCTGCACCAATTCACATTTCCACCACAGAGCCTTTTTTCCACGTCTTCACCAACACGTCACTTCTTGTCTTTTTGATACTATCTATTCTGACTGGTATAAAGTGATATCTCCTTGTAATTTAGATTTGCATTTCCCTGATGATCACTGATGTTGTAGATGAATGTATAAAGAAGATGGGTGTGTGTGGGTGTGGGAATGTGATGGAATATTACTCAGCCATAAAAAAAGAATGAAATCTTTGTCATTTGCAACAACATGGATGCATCTGGAGGGTGTAACGCTAAGTAAAATAAATCAGACAAAGACAGACACCATATGATTTCACTTATATGTGGAATCTAAAAAACAAAACCCACAAACCAACAAACTGAAACATTGTCATAAATACAGAGAATAAACGGTGGTTACCAGAGGGAAGGGATGTGGGGGATGGATGAAATAGATAAAGGGGATAAAGAGGTACAAACTTCCACTTACAAAATAAATCACCAGATGAAAAGTATAGCATAAGGAATATAGTCAATAATACGATAATAACTCTGTATGGTGACAGATGATAACTACACTTATCATAATGAGCATTTTGTGATGTATATTAATGTTGAATTACTATGTTGTAGACCTGAAACCAATATAATATTGTATGTCAACTATTCTTCAATTAAAAAAAATGTTTAAGGGTAATCCCGGTGGCTCAGCGGTTTAGCGCCATCTTCAGCCCAGGGCTGGATCCTGGAGACCCAGGATCAAGTCCCCAGTCGGGCTCCCTGCATGGAGCCTGCTTCTCCCTCTGCCTGTGTCTCTGCCTCTGCCTCTCTCTTTCTCTGTGTCTCTCATGAATAAATAAAATCTTAATTTTTTTTAAAATAACTGAATGACAAGAAGGAGCCAACCTTGTGAAAATCAGGGGATAGAGCATGTCCCCAAGACATGAATAGGCTTAGTGTGGGCTGGAGGCCACTGGAGCTAGAACATCAAGAAGGAAAGCAAGAGTCAGACAAGAAATGGATAGAGGTAGATGACTATGTAGGCAATGTTTCAACCCTGTCTATACATTCTGGAGCATAAGAAGAAAGGAAGGAAGGAAGGAAGGAAGGAAGGAAGGAAGGAAGGAAGGAAAAGAAAGAAAGAAAGAAAGAAAGAAAGAAAGAAAGAAAGAAAGAAAGAAAGAAAGAAAGAAGAAAGAAAGAAAGAAAAGAAAAAAAAGAAAAGAAAAGAAAAGAAGAAAAGAAAGAAAAGAAAAGAAAAAAAAGAAAAGGAAAGGAAAGGAAAGGAAAGGAAAGGAAAGGAAAGGAAAGAAAAGAAAAGAAAAGAAAAGAAAAGAAAAGAAAAGAAAAGAAAAGAAAAGAAAAGAAAAGAAAAGACGCCCAAAGCCTGGGCCCACCGCATATCCATTTATTCAGAATCTCTAAGGTTTCAACATTAGTTTTGTACACAAGTTCCTCATATGCAGAAAGGACTGAGAATGACTAAGCAAGGTTTTAAAAGCCAGGGTTAAAAGGTTGTGGCATTTTATTCTACATATAATGAGAAGTAACTAAGTGAACCGCTTTAAGCAAGAAAGTGACACCGCTTACTGAAAAATGGATTGAGGTAGACTCAGCAAGACCAGAAAGAAGGAAATCAGTTAAGAGGCATTTGCAATATTCCAAAAAAAGAGATGATGGCGGTTTATCCTAGTCTCTAACAAGTAGAAAGAAAATGGTCAGGCATGGCATGTTAAAGGCACATGATGTAGAGTCAACCACACTTACTGGATTGGAGGTGAGATGACTCTGAAGTTTGAGATTGAAAAACAGTGTGGATAGAGGTATTCTTTACTAAAATAGAGAAGCCTAGGAGAGGAGCAGGTTAAGGGTAACTAAAGTATGAATATGGAGGCCATAAAAATCTGTAGTTCAACTTGTCTATCGGTCAGCTAAATGATGATATCAAGTAGGCAACTGAATATATTGTTCTGGGGCTCAGCTCAAGATTAAGGCCAGAGATACAAATTGAGAAGCCCTCCCCCCCCCCCCTTACATAAAAACTAGTCAAAGCCACGAGGACTGCTTGAGAGTATCTGGCGACAAATAGCCAAATAGAAAGTGGTTGAAGAAGAAAGGAATGACCAGCTGGTTCAAATGCTACTGAGACATAGAGAAGTAAGCACTGGAAAAGTCTTCGCCCCAATTTGGGGTTTGGGAAATATGGTCAACCAAAGATAACACTGGTAGGAACACTAAGATTCTTGCCACAAGCTAAAGGGTACATTTGGCAAAATAGATCCAGACTGAAAATACATAAGTGACGATGTTAAACATGGGTGAGTGGGTGTGGGCATGCTCGCTCGCACAAGATGTATGCAAGATTAATGCAAGGTAATTAAAAGATAAATAAGATCTAGAATTTTAGTACCACACAGAAAAAAGCATATGGATCACATTTCTTTCTAAAGTAGAGTAAGCAGATGCATTCCAAAGTAGACAAACGGTGACTCAATAAATTTTACATATTTCCTACTTCCCCTTTTCTTTAAAAATTCAGTGGGACCTAGGAGAGTTGATGTGTAAGAAACAGCAGTCATGAGTTAGGCTCAAATTTCAGTCAAGTGACCTACTTTGGAACTAGAGGAACAAACTTACAAACACCCCTCAAATAAATAATCTGAATGTCTTCTACTACTAGCCTGAGATTTCCATTGAATATTGTGTAATGTGAACCCAATACTAAGATATTTTTTTTAAAGCCACCTCGATTTGTTTAAAAGGAGAGCGCAACACAGGAAGTAATCCACATGCCACACGAAGAGTCAGGTATTTCAATGACTTTAGGAAATCAAACCAGATTAGTTACCATGAGCCTAGCAATTTATTTATCAGAAGTACTGAACTGCCAAAAACAAACAAACACTGAAACTAGAATTTCACCCCCCAAACGTCCTAAAATGTTCCATATTAAACTGTAAAAAAAAGGAAGATAATGCAAAAATCCCTGAAAATGACTCTATACAATAGCAAATAAAGCCAAAACCGTTCGTGTGGCCACTATTCATACTAATGAATATTTTGTTTATTCTTCAAGCAGGCAAACAGGTAAGCATCTGTCTCAGAGATGCTTATATAATGATGCAGCAATAACTAAATTAGCTTCTATAATTTTAGAGTATGAAAGAAGGTAAGTCTTTTTTTCCACATGACTGAAATATAAATATGTAGCCCTGAGAGCTGTTGTTCACTTTGCAATATAGCATGTAACACCCAGGAAAAAGTAAAGCTCTCTTCCTGCAGTAATAAATAGATCATAATAGCCCTCTCTAAGGCTCCATCTGGCAGCCACATTTATGACCCATGGTCTTTTAGATCACCAGAAATATTTACCAAAGGAAATATTCAGGTTTTTTTGTCATGGGGTGACCACCTGTGTAGAGTTGTTGGGATAATCAGTGCCTGAATTATCACAGGTGCAGGATTGCTCTTTGCAACCAAGATCTAAGATTTCTCATGTTCCTGTGTCTTCATCACAAATACAGAAAAGCTAAATAAAAGATCTTATGTATCAAAGGATTTTGCTTTTTTTATGGAGGCAAACAGCTGGCTAATGTTAATTGTAGTGTTGGCAATTTGATAACTTTCCAAAGATATAGAAAATAACTTTGTTACTTCATCACTATTCCTGTGACTTTAGGACACTTTCAGAAAATTGATTCATATCAAATTTATTTTTTTCATGTCAAATTTAAAAGCAGTTATGGTTTTCAGCTTCTCGCTAGTGCTGTGGGATAATTTATAAATATTCAGGGTTTTTATTGAGATAATAACATTGGAATTTATGTACCTATTCAGTCTAATCAGATTTACTAACTTACTGAAAATTACATTAAAATACCCGCAATAAATTTCCCTGGATGTGAATACCAGGGAAATAGTTTTTGATCTATTGTATAGAATAAATAAGCAAAACAAATATTTTAGATCTTACTGTGGCTGAGGTAATCATACGAAAATTTTGGTTTGTCATCAAATTCTTATCAACTATATATCAAAAATATGCTCCTGAGTGCATGTGTCTTACATAGAGAAATCTAGTTATACTTCACACACAGTATCCAGAAAGTTACTTTCTCACAATTTCTGAGCAGAGCATTTGCTAAATATTCTTGGAAATGTTTTTAGGTGAATCTGATGGTCTGTTGCGATCAAGTGTGTAAAGTACTTTGTAGGCTACAGACAATTCTATTTATAGTATGCATCATGACTTCCCTGGGTTAATAATGATGGTATGATATGTAATATGATAACAGTGAGAACTTCAGAACCTCTGCTCCTCATTTCATGATTTGGGTGATGCTGGCCGATGACATTTGTAATCTCTAAAGGAGAATCTTTGTTTATCTGAATTTGCAAGGATCATTGTTAAAAAAGTCTTAAAAGATTTTTGAAGATTCTATCAACACAGTGCCCACAGAAGCTTCTAAAAAGGTTGCTAAGGAGTGGAACAAATCTTCCTATTTTATCATCTTGGAACTCCAAAGTTTTGGCTTCTGTGCCGTCCATACATAAGACTGACAGTAAATTACCCCAAAGCTGTGAGTGTAAGAAATAGTAACCTCAGTTGCAATGGGGCAGTCAGCAGCAGAACTCCAGGCCATGTCTCACAGGAGTAGTGCCTGCATTCACCAGAGACCATGAGAAATCAGCTGCTAACTTCTATCAATTTGATCAGTTTATTCTTCCACATATATTTTTAACTTTATTGCCAAGAAAATGTGCTACAAATGGGAGTCGCTTAATAAAGTGAAATGAGGTTTGTGGGATTCAGTATCCAGCACCTGTCAAGTTGAGAGCATTTTCTCATCCATCTGGGATAACCGAGGCTGACAAAGCTTAGCTCTGCAAAACCAATTATCCACATCACTTACAGTAATGTGGCCTGCACTAGATTGTGGTTATGCTGACCGCTGCGAGGACATGACAACTCCCAAGGGCTTGTTTGGAATGCTCCTGGGACATATCCTGTGCATTCTTTGGGGGAGTTGGGGAGGAAGAGATGAGCAAACAGCAAAAGAGAACTCCCATTGTCTTCCCATTTTTTTTGGAACTGTTTCTTTTGCATGACTTTCAAAATTGTATCTGTGTCTAACCATTTCTTAGATCCCTTTTTCTACCCCTCTTGCCATCTGAGGTATTGTTTCCCTGTCCTTTCTTCTCCTTCCATCTTTTCCCTTCTTCATATACGTACACAGAACCCTGTCCTCCAAAATACTCTCATTAGGATGTTTTATGATGGGTCAAGTTTGGAAAATGTACAACAGTCTGCATCTGCCATCGATCCTGAAAAAACAACCTATATCTTTTGCATTTTTATAAGTTTGAAGAAAATAGCCCCCCAGGCTTGGAACTCTGCAGGCCCTGCCTAAATGTGTGACACCCAAGAGAACTTTCTCAGCTGTGCCTTAGGACTAGCCTACAAAGAATTTTACCCCAAATCTCTGCATCTCAGTGATTTGGTAATCCAGAACAGGCACACGATTCTTCAGTGGCCCAAGCATGAATGCCCTGACACACCCACTGAAACATAAGCTCTTTTTTGAAGGCACATTCTCTGTATTGTATCTACCATTGCACTGAGCATGGAGCCTTATTCTCAGAGAGTCTTCCAGTAGGTACTTGTGAAAGTGGACTATTCGCTTATCTACTCTGCCCTTCTACTCCTGGAAACCTCAAAATAGTTAATGGTAAAAGCTAGCTCTGCCAACTTGGGAATCCTGGTGGTCAGATATGCTAATAAAGAGTGGGTTTCTTTTTGGTCGGACATAGAAGGCTTGCTCTCCCTCCTACGTGGCTCACTCCCAACTCCCAACTCCCCCCCGCCACACACACACACACGCTCTCACACACAAACCTCTTAGTATTCCATTTCTCTTTTCCTGCTTCATCCAGCCCCATTAGTACAATATGACTTGCCCTAATAGTAGAGACAATCTGCCATGTGTAGCAGGTTGATAGGCTTCTAATAGATTAATTTGCAGGCCAGATTTGTTAAGAATGGTCTTTCAGAAAAAAAGGGACAGGATGAACATGTTCCCAGATGGCTACTGATCAAAGAAGTGACCAATAAGTAAAGAGTCTCTCACTGTCTTTCTTCTTGCAGCTTCATGACTAGTGATGTTTCTCTGGGACCATCTTTGCCAACATAGCACTGTCTCTGGGGGACTCTATCCCTGTGGAATATTTCGAGGCAGAGTCTTAAGGCACAGCTATTACAGACCTCAGTTCCAAAATGCAGATACACTTAACCTGTATGAAGACCATGAGAGAAGGGCTCATTACCATCTTCTCAACTCTTTTTTTTTTTTTAAAGATTTTATTTATTTATTCATGAGAGACACAGATAGAGAGGCAGAGACATAAGCAGAGGGAGAAGCAGGCTCCCCGTGGAGGAGCCTGATGCAGGACTCCATCCTGGGATCACAACCTGAGCCAAAGGCAAATCCTCAACCACTGACCCACTCAGGTGCCCCCCATCTTCTCAACTTTTATAGATGACCTTTAATCACATCATCACACTTGTTTTTCACAATTCAGAGGGCCAGATGAAGTGTTCTAGAGATATCTCTCCTAAGTGCCTAGTGTCTCTCCTAAGTGTCTAGTGCTGATACTTTAAACAAATCAACTTCAGTTTCCTTAACCATAAAACTGAAATAGCAATACTTTCCTCCTGGCCTCCAGTCTACAAAACTAAATAAATAACAAATATGGGGAAAGGACTCAACTCTTTTCAACTAAAACACACCTCCTAAGAATACATTATTGTTTTCTCCAGTACATGTTTAGTTTTCAGAACTTCATAAAACATGGTAATATTCAAACAAAAATAATTTACTTTCAAAACACTGATGAAACAAATTTCCTCAGTATTTCATATGTTCTAGAAAATGAAACATCACATTATGACTTCTAAAAAAAAAAGAGTAGGGGATCAGATAAAAGAATAACCTTTATGACCATAGAGCCATAGAATGCTGGATCTGTTGAGTATCTATTGAGTATTTTTTTGTTTGTTTGTTTTTTGTTTTCTTTTTGTTTGTTTTTTAAGAGTGCAAGAGAGAGCAAGAGCACCAGCCGGGGTTGAGGGGGAGTCAGAGGGAGCTGGAGGAAGAGAATCGTAAACATCACATTATGTGATCCCTGTTTTTCAATCAAGAAAACCCAGGAAGAAGACAGTAACATAAAGCAACAAATATGTATTCAGCATCCGTGGGCCAGACATTGTGCTGGGCACTAAAAGAGAGAGGTATTTCAAGACATGGACATATGTAAATATAATTAGAGGAAAAATTTGATATTGTGAGAGGACCAAGATTAATTTTAGTCAGAAAGGACTCTTGAAAGAAGGTGCATTCAATGTGAACTTCAAAGGATAATAGAATTTCAGTAAGTAGAGCTATAAATATTACATACTCCAAGCAGGAAAGTTTATATGTCGGGGAGCTTTCTGGGAATGCTCTAGTCCATTTGCCCGATGCATTAGTACCAAAGGGAGAATAAGGGGGCATCAGGCTAGCTGGTTTAGGCTAGCCCAACGTAAAAACCAAGTTGATATATTTGAGTTTCATCAGTTGGCCTTAGACTTTGAAAATGTTTGAGTGTGGGATTGAAATAATCAGAGCTATCTGTTTTTAGATGTTTTTATTCAAGCCTTGAGCTTTTACTCAAGTGCCCATGGAACACCTTAAGGGGTATGTGTGTGTTTGTGCGCATGCGTGCATGGGCATATGCTCACCGTTGTGTGTGAATGTATTCTGTTTTGCCTTTTGTAGTCTTTTCATAGATTGAAGATGACAATTTAAAAAAGACATTTAGAAACCTCGCTTGGCAGAAGCATCGTGTCATTGGAATATAACCATCCCCCTTCAAGAAAGCAGTCCAGCTTCAGTGGAAAATTCAGCATGCTGCATTTCTATATTTTATTCAACTATAACTAGTGAATGTTTTCAGAGTTCAGCCCCTAACTATAGGACACTATGTCTCTTGGCCAACAATTTTTGATTATTGGATACGTTTGAATTTTGTCTAATAAAAAGATCATGAGGTAGCTGGTTTATTCCTGAACAAAAGCCTATGTGTGTTTGTAAAGAATCCTCAGTGAGGCTAACAGCTCATGTGAGTCAGCGCCCCTAGTCCCCTAATGCTCTGTATTTGAGAAAATATGGTTGTTACCTTAGAACTCCATAAAAGGGCCAGTACATAATTTGTCTGTCAAGAGTCAATAAATAAGTTTTGCCAGTCACACAATCTCTACTACGTTTTCATAGATTTCTTTTCTGCCTTGCAGCCCCTCAAGGGGGGTGCAGTTGGCTCCAGTTATGTTTATTATTGTAACAGAATTTCATATTTTCTTTCTGAAGTGACACTTCAGAGAGTGATGTCGCCTTTATAGTTGTTGATGGTAAAAATGGCTCCTCATGTGCTGCTGTCTGACTTCCAATAATAAAAATGCCATCTGAGGGATGCCTGGGTGGCTCAGTTGGTTAAGCATCCGACTCTTGATTTTGGCTCAAGTTGTGATCTCACAGTCATGAGATCGAGCCCTACATCGGGCTCTGCACTGGATATGGAGCCTGCTTACGATTCTCTTCCTCCAGCTCCCTCTGACTCCCCCCCACCCCCACCCCGGCTGGTGCTCTTGCTCTCTCTTGCACTCTTAAAAAACAAGCAAAAACAAAACAAAAAACAAACAAAAAAATGCCATCTAAGTTAAAACCTTCTTGCAGGTTCAGAGTCTCCCTAAAAGAGTGAAATGTTTATTTCAACTGATGTTGATGTTAGAAGCTCTTTGTAAAGTTTCCCTCCCATTACATTCATTCTGTTTCCTATGTGAAGTGGTTCACCAGTAGCTCAAAACATGAAAGGGATAAATCTTGACTTGAATCCTGAGATTCATGTTTTCCCCTAGGAAAGACAATGCAAGCTAAATCCCTGGTAGACCTGGAAAAAATAGGAATGATACTAAGTCCTGCCAGAGTCCTTTGATTCAAAAAGATGCTATTACTTGACTGAAACAGAAGTTTTATATAGCATATTAGGTCATCATATACCCCCTTTTTAGATGCTTGTCCCAAAAAACTAAGATATCTTTACTTACAGCATGTCCCTTCTTTCTAAGTTAGTAAAAAGAGGAGAACATACTCACTGATCTCCCCTGAACCCTATTTTGGTGAGCTCTCTTGGGAAGATTGGTATTGTACCAACTATAGTTTAGGCTTTAGAACCTAAACTTTGAAGGTCAGATAATAAGACACCTTACGTTTTTTATAGATTGTTCTGTTATCTTAATCTTTTCCAGAATCCTTAATTTTTTTCCTGGAGCACTTCTTGATTTCAAAATACATTGATTATGTGTGAATTGAGGCACTGGATATAAAAGAATGAATAATAATATAGCCCCTGCCCTCGAGTCTAGTGAGGAAGACAGATTGAGTAAACCCTCCTCTAGAGTATCCTATAATGAGGACTACCATAGAGGTAAGATCAAGGCACTGAAACTACCAAGGAGGCTCTTTATCTGGGCACATCAGAGACGGTATCTAAGAAGAGGTAGCTTGTATTCATGGCTTGGAGAGAAGTTTTCCAGATGAACCGAGTGAGGGCTGTGAGAGAGAGCCAAAAATCAGCCACTCATCCTCATTTTCCATTTTACACATTTGCTAAAACAAATAAAGAATCATTTAAGCCACTTCCTCCAGCCTCCAGGAGGGCCGGGGGGGGGGGGGACATAACATTTAAGAGAAAAATTAAATAACTGATTTGCTTATTAAATTTCTGTGAAAGATGAGCTTCTTATTAGTCCTATTAGCCTGCCTGGATCTCAATTTGGGTAATTACATTCCTCCTACCCCATTTATCCCTGTAGGTTTAATTGGTTTCGGAATTCGACTGCACTTCTCTTCAATTGTTGTGTAGTGTTGTTATTTGGTGTCAAACAGCTGTTGTGTTCTACAGCAGAGCTGAATATTCTTGAGCAATTGATGCCAGTGATTTCAGTCCTATTGGGCAAATAAGGCAATTTGCAAGGACTTTGAGATGACAAATAATCCCTAAATGCGTCGATGTGTGGCATTAATTATTGACAGCAGTGGTTACTGCTCAGAGTCACAGCTCTTAGAATAATCCAGGGCATCATCTTTGGTGTATAAAATCACATATGCAGAGAATATCCTTGTTCTTTAGATATTGTCTCTGGGCTGATATATACTCCAAAGTGTTGATGATCTTCCACTTTGCTGAGATCATATTGGCTTTAATTAAATATACTGCAGTGTACTAAGAACAGATGTTCATTTTGTTTTTTAATCAACTTAGAGGAAGTTTGTTAGGTCATTTAAGCGTTTGGCAGTGTGCTACGTAGCCATTCTCTTTTCGACCATTTGTTTGTTTATATCTGACTGGGGATGACAAAGATTGAAAAGTCTGCAACTAAAAGCTACTCTGAAGCCTGACTTTAGTGTGTTAATGAATTCGTGCTCGTCTTAGGGACCCATATTATTGCCACTGCTGTTGGGAAGTGCCATGTTCAACACCCCTAATGGAGATGAGCAGCCTCTGCCAACCATTATAGTTTTCACTTTTGGTTAGAGTTCAGGCCCAGGGTAAGTAATAATGACCTAATTAGTAGAAATGTAGACAGCTTCCTTTCCTGTCTTTTTCACATCAGAAAAAGTTGTGGGTTTTTTTGTTCCTTTGATGAATATAGTAAAACATCTGAAATATCCTCCTGTAAGAATTAATGTTCACTAAGAGATTCATTTCCATCCAAATGTCCCTAAACTTTATCATCTAAATCTTTGAAAAGTCACATGATCTAGTAAATGTGATCACCCCTGAGATGCATGTGCTCACTTCTGACAATTGCAGCTCTGTGCCAGTGGCCTCAATCTGTAGGAATAAGTAAGACAGGAACCTCTTCGTTCACTTTAGGGAACATAGGACAAGCAAAGGCAGCACAGAGTAGCCAGCATCTGCATCAACGAGGTCAGAACAAGCAGTGACTGAGACTGCCAAGAACCAGCCACTCCATGGTCTTTGTTTGTCTTCCATGGGCAGTACACCCCCATAACATTTCCTAAATTACCTGCGACTCTCACACTTGACCTATGCCAGATGTGCAGATTTTGATTTGTGATGATAGCATCTCAACATTTGCCCATTCTTCCCTAATGGCTCAAAAAGCCCCAAAGCGTGACAGCTGCTCTAGATGATGAGGAACTACGTACACACAGTAGCAACCTATCTGGACCACCAGCATCCCAGCTCTATAAATCGGGCATAACGATACTTATACAACACCTGTGAAAACTGAAAGGCATATCAAGCTTTTGGAAAAGTCCTGGCACCTAGAACTATCTAGCAAATATCAGTTCTTGCTCCTCATTCCCCTCTATAATCCTGAGAATTCACAGTCTGGAAGAAAAGGAGCAAACATTGAGTTCCTAGAAACAGTGACACCAGAATCGAGTGTCTCAAAGATAGTTTCTGTGCATGGGCAGGTGGACAGGTGAGAGAAATGTGAATGAGAACCAGGGTACTGGGAGTTGAATGAGATGTCTGGCAAAGGGAGAGAAAAGCAAGAAGCATGAATGAGGAGTTCCAAACTGTGCTTCTACCAGGCCACTGTGATAATGGGGCTGAAGGGGCAGAGAAAGAGGGAAGGAGGATTTGAGTAGGCCTGACTTTGACCGATGGCTTTACCTTTCCATCCTAGATGGAGAAGGATGTGTGTGCGGGCAAACAGGCATTTTATATAGATATACATCTGTGCAAAGGTGTATGAGAGTGACATGTTCTAGTAAAAGAGAACAAAATAAAACAATGAACAGTAGTTCAGTTTAGCCGGAGAGAAGGGAGATGAGTGGACAAGGTAAGGTAGCAGGTCTGGAAAGGAAGCTGAGCCTAGTTGTGAGCCTTCCATATGTGGAGTCTCCCTCATCCCCGAGACAGTGGGGAGCTGCAAAGGGACTTTCATTAGAAGAAGGGTGATAGGATCAAACTTCTATTAGCGGGGCAATAATGTATATATTGAAGTGGGGAGAGATTTAGGGAGGCCAAAAAAATGTTCTAAGAAGCCTCCGTGTGGGGCACGTGTCTGGCTCAGTGGTTGAGCATCTGCCTTTGGCTCAGGGAGTGTTCCCGGGGCCCTGGGATCGAGTCCCCCATTGGGGTCCCCATAGAGAGCCTGCTTCTCCCTCTGCCTATGTCTCTGCCTCTCTCTGCGTCTCTCATGAACAAATAAATAAAATCTTAAAAAAAAAAAAAAAGCCTCCTTGTAGTCCAGGGCAAGGGTAATAAGAGCAAGTATTCCTGACCCCTCTCTCTCTCTCTCTCTCTGTAAAGCCTGCATGGTACTGCATATCATTCTCTTTACTCACTGCTGTGATGGAATATGGAACCTAGAAAATCTGTTTTGAGTCATAAAGTATTACCAGGATATTGAACCTACTGATGGTCACTTAGAAATGGGAGCACAGTAGGAAAGATTGAGTGCCTGGGGACAGCAAACATAAAATAAAATTGATTCTTCTGATAAAGATTACTATTCATATTTGATCGTGTCCCACTAAAGGCTTTAATCAATATTGTCCTTTCTTTTCAACTCCCTTGTTCTCGACACCAACCCCTCCCCACAGGTTAACCCAAATTAACTACTGATTAAACCATAACATTTGAAAGTGACTTGTAAGGCTTTGCTATATTATTAACAAAATGAAAGGAATGGCAGGCAATTTGGAAAATTCATTTGCTATTGAACCAACACTATTTGTACATCTGTTATCTGTATTTGTCAGCTCGTAACTTGGCTACCAATTGGCAATACCAAAGTGAAAAACGGAGTAGCACCTCACACATTGTAGCTGCTCAGTCCTTATTACCTATTATTATTAGAATCAAAATACAAACAACTTACGAGAGCAAAGTGGAAAAGTAAAGTTTAACAAATATTTCAGAGAGTTACCATCTCTGAAATCAGTCACAAGACAGATATTACTGTTGTTCTTGTTTTCCAAGGATGACATAGCAGGGTGTAGGGCCCCTAAGGGAATTGTAAGATGGAATTTAAGAACATTATCTTCGAGTACAGATCTGCCTTCCACCATACAGCTATGTTTAGCTATGTTTTCAAGAGTTATTCCTGCTGCAAATAAAGATCTTGGGGGAATGGTGATATATGGAGTTAGCCCAATTTATTGACCCAGTAGTTTTTTCAATTACCCCTTCATACCCCTCATTTACCAGACTGATTCATATTCCTCTCAACCTCAAACCCATTTTCAGTATGGTTCTTTAAATATAATAACCAATTCAGATGCTGGTATTTGTTTTCAAGGTATGAGACCCTGCAAACATCATTATGTCCTTCTGAGTTTACAAACTACTTCACAGAATACGTTCTCTTCAGTCTGTGTACATGAAATCTACAGGGGAGACCTTTGTGCAAAAAAAGGACTGATCGGGGGGTGGGGAGTGCCTCGGTGACTCAGTCAGTTAAATGTCTAACTCTTGATTTTGGCTCAGGTCATGATCTCAGGGTCTGGGATCCAGCCTTGCATTAGGATCTGCATTCAGCAAGGAGTTGGCTTGAGGATTCTCTCCCCTGCTCTCTCCTCTCTTCCCTTGCTTGCACACACTCTCTTTTTCCCTAGGGTAAATAAATAAATTCTGGGGGGGAGAAAAGGACTGACCATTGGAATGTTTTATATATATTGTCCTTCTCCATGAATGATCAAGTTATGGTACGAAACGCATTTGGCTGGAAAAGGAAAACTAACCTGGGGACTTTAATTTCATCATTTGTAAAATGGTAGAAGTATGTTATGTGAACTGTATGGTTTAAATTTATTTTAAGCTCACAACTAATGAAAAGTGATAAAAGTTTTAGTCAAAGATGTAGTTGGGTGAAAACTCTAATGCAGAAATATTAGATTATTTCATTCATTTATTCAACAAGGATTTATTGAATGCTTGGACCAGCTACAGTGTTCAGGGCATGCTGATAGGCAAGGATAGATCCTTACCCATATGGTGTGTATTTCCCAGTGGGGAATACAGACAGAAAATGAAATTAGCAAAATAATTTCAGATTGTTAGAAGTACTCTGAGGGAAATAACTGAGTAATGAAAGAATAGCAGAAGGCGTCTCATACATCTAGAGAGTGGTCACAGATCTCTCCCCTCCCCATCTTCACTCTGTCTCAGAGTCTCTCTCTCTCTCTCTCTCTCTCTCTCTCTCTCTCTCTCTCTCCCACCCTCCATTCCTCCTCCCTTTCTCCCTACTCACCCCTTCTTGCCCCCTCTCCTTCTCTCTCTCTCTCTCTCTCTCTCAATCTGAGGCAGATCCATTTTAACTATGACCAGTGTGAAGAGTCTGCCGCAAAGGAAAAGGAGAAGAGGTTTCCAAGAGAGAATACAGCCCACTGTAAAAATCCCAAGGAAGGAAAATATTTGGGTCTTTTAATACAACTAGCAGACCTAAATATGCACATAGTAACAGCCAGTGGGAGATTTATAGCTGTTTTTGGAAACTGCAGAGATCTGGTTTCACAGCATGCAGACCGTGCAAGTTATGTCCTATATCTCTAAACATGCCTGCTCCCAAAAGAGCTCTTGATATGAAGTATACGAACCATATACTGTGTGCAAGCCAACACAAGCAAGCTGTTCTCTGGGATCCAAGGTTGTTGTGAGAATCGTAGGGTGTTCTCTCCAGTGAGTAAGCCCTTGCAAACTTGAATCACCCTACAAGTGTGAGTTATTATTACGCTTCCTGCTAATATAGACCTTGCAGATGGTTTCTGGAAACACTGTTCACTTCTAGACATTCAGCTTGGTTCTGTGGGCAACCCTGTTCTTTCCTGCCTCTGTTTTCCCTTGCACAAATCAGACTAATCTTGCTTGGGATCCCACTCATAGCATCACACAGGCGAGGTCTGACCCTTAATGGCTCATACAGACAGATTTGTGTTTGATTTGCTCACCGAGTCCCAGGGAACTGCTCAGCAGCATGAATCAGGAAACACCACCCAGGTGGCACCTGGGCAGGGGAAGGTGGCCACTTCTGCATTACACAAATGTGAGACAAGAATAAATTTATGTCTCAGTCTAACTTCACATTTCTCCAGGAAACAATAGATGAACAAAAGAAACCTAGGTTAAAATGAGCCAAAAAAAAAAAGAGTGTTTTTCTAAATCCTCTATTGAGTTAGCAAGGGACTTTGGGAGAAATAAAAAACCAGAGAAGAGGAAACAGAAGGACAAACCCAGTTAGTAAAGCAGAGTACTATTAAAAGCACTGAAAAATTGCTAAAATATCCTATCTTGACAATTTTCCTGATGCTAACCTTCTCAATAGCTTCAATGCAAGTTATACAAGAGCCAAGAATCTTCACGTCGCAAAGTTTCTCTGTTTGGCCAAATACAGCCTTTCACTTGACCTCACTGAGTCTTACACGACCAGGGATCTGTTCTGCTCTGAAATATAGTATCTTAATATAAGCTACAGTGCTATGTAAATGGATGAGTTCTCTTAGCAATTTCTTGCACATTGTTGATGTATTTCAGGATATGTGTTTTGATCAGTACATCTAAATCTATGCAATAATTTTATATTTACTGATGTTTCATGACATTCCCAAATAAAAATATTTGGATGACAAAAAATGATTCAACTGTCCAATGATCCATTTCATATCATAATTTTAAAAAAAGCACAACACCTAGTGTGGTGCCTGGCATATAGTGGGCAACTCAATAATTTTTTTAAAATTAAAAGTGTTACATAGTCTTTATCTCTAAGAAATGTCATTGTAATCCAGCCCCTCATACTAACCTTGAATGTGAACTAGAATCCATATGCTTCATTTATGAAATGAAAAAAGTTTCAGAGGATGTTTACAGTTAGAAAATATTAGTCACAGCACAATTTCAGTGTCTTTGGGAGAAATTTTCTAATACCATTGAAGATTAGATCATTTAACGGGAAAATAGACAAGGACCTCATGTACTCAGCATATTTCCCCACCCTCTCTCACCCCAAGCCAACCAGCTCATTACCTAGGATACCTACTTATCCTTCAGGCCCAGAGTTATGTCCTGAGGGAATCTTCTTGATCCTAAATTTGCATCCAATCTCTTATACACTCATAGCTCCAAGTATGATGGCCTTGAAATACTCATGTTGCTGAGGCTCCTACTCAGAACATCAAAGGTGAGGCCTCTTTAATTATTCACAAAGTTATAATTTTATATCTATTTGGTTCATTACTTGATTAATGCCTGTTTTGCACATTAGAGTATAAAGTTCTTGAGGACAGGATCATGATAAATGTCGCTTACTATTGTAGCACAATGTCTGGCCATAACTGAATGCCCAATAAATATTTGTTGGATAAATGTATGAAGTGTTTTTGTGTCCAGGACCTGTGTGGCCCATTAGTCATCTTAAGCAATCAGAAAGCAGGCCTTTAAATATAGTAAATTACAATTCAGTACTTTCATCAAAATGCTCTGCTCCACATGATGGTGTGAGATAATACTCTTTTCCATGTGGAGATAAAATTAAGACATCATATATCCATTCTCTTTTCTAAGACATTTTCCCCAATTTCTCTTCTAATACATGAGAATTAGTTATCCTTTTTCTTATGAATCTTACTTGTACACAAAAGTATATATGGCATTTACAAATTATAATTAAATTAAAATTAACAAAAAGAGAAACCTAAACCTGGAGTAGTTACAGCTTCTCTCCCTGGCAAGTCCATGCATCACTGCCATTACTCTGGAGAATTGAAAGGAAGGAAGGTTGATTAGCTCTGGGACATCTGTCTCTGAGATCAAGTAAAACTTCTCCGTTCAACTTTATTAGAGAAATACCTTTTAAAAATGAATTCATAGTACCACTATTGCCCCTAAATATCCTGTGTCACTTCTCTGGCAAGGAATAATCAGTCTGCAAGAATGCCTCTTCCTAAGGAAGCTCCAAAGGTCTCAAATGTTCTAGATTCTCTAGTATATTCAGTGCTTATCATGGCTGAAATCAGACCTTCCACCTTAAAATTTAGAAACAAATGGCATTCTTAAATTGTAACGTGGTTTTTTTTTAATTATTTTGAAAGAAAATTTTAAAATGCTATTGTATAGGAATGTGTTTTTCGGATGTCTATTGCCACAATAATGCTGCATAATAAGTCATCACAACATATCAGTGGTCTACATCAATAAGCATTTATTCCTTGCTTATACACACACACACACACACACACACACACACACACACACACACACGTAAATTATGGCCCAGAGCAAGCAAGAAGGAAATAATCACCTAATGCCTTTTACAAGGGCATTTTACAAGGCTTTTGTTTCCTATTGTTTGTCTTTGCATCTTTGTCAGTCTTATCTTCGTGTTCTTTACCATGACTACAATTACCACACTCTTTTAATTAGTGTCAATAGGACCAGAACACTAAAACCCTTTAAATCCTTCTCACCTTGACTCCCATTTGGATGATTTTTACCTGTAGCATCAACCTGCCCCCTACCCTAAAATCTAGGTAGGTATGGAGTGGATGCATCATTTGCATTTGATATGCTGGAAGAAGGAGGAATATCTTGAGAAGATGCCAATCAAAATCAGAACAGATCATCCAGGGGTGCCTAGCTGTTCAGTCTGTGAGCATATGACTCGATCTCAGGGTCTGAGTTCAATCCCCCAATGGGCATAGAGACTACTTTAAAAAAATTTTTTTTAATTAAAAAAATAATAACAGATCTTCCCAACTGTCCAAAGGAACTTAGCAGAGAGGGTTCTACACCATGGGGCAGGGATGAGAGAACAGATGAGACACAGAAGGCTGATGGTTTAGGGACAGAATGACCATATCATTTATCATCCATTTTGTTTTGAGAATGAAAGAACGCATTGTAAATAATTACACCAGAACAAGAGGCATAAACCTGGACTGTCTCTGATAGAAGCCAGATGGTGGCCATCATCAGAGGGAAAGGATCCAAAGCAATCCTGCAGGCTCTGCTATGATGGAGACTCTTTATCCTTCTTTGTTCAGATATCCATTACTAGCCAGCTACAGTCTGATCTGATGGACACATAGATTCCTTCTCTTGTTTAGATCAAGAAGTACCTTCAAGCAGGTATGGTCAAGTCTTGTCTTTGTATCACCCAGTGTCTTTAAGGCCAGTATTGGTTTTATAATATAGCTATTAGAGGAGGACAGACATGTCCTTTATTCCCAAGTTTTTGAAGAATACAGTTACTCTAAAATTTTTCTCACAATTAATAGAAGGACATCCATTTGAAAAAGAGGTAGTATTTTTCAAAGTTTTGGAGCTTGACATCAATTAATTTGGTGGCTTAAAAGAGGGAAAGCATGAGTATCACAACCTAAAGCCTACATGTCTCTGGGTAGACCTTCATAAGTATTTAAAATGTGATATAGTCTGTCAGAAGGGCATGGCATCAGCTATGTAAGTTGTAGTATGTAAATTATGGCCCAGTTTGTTGTATAACTGTCACAGTTGTCAAGCAAGAGCATAAAAGCAAAGAGAAATGATGAGCAGCGTCATCTCATGAAAAGAGACCTGTCCAAACTATATTTATATTATCTATTATCCTATCTTTTCAACCATTCCTTTCTCATCTGACATCTTGCTTAAAGAAGTAAGCTTCAGTTATCTAGAACAAGGACACACAGTGGCAGATAAGGAATGGGTTTCCCATCTTTTTTCTTACTATTGTTGTTTATTTTTTTAATGTTCTTGATTTTGAGTCAGTTTAAAATGGTTTTCACTGTTCTGAGGCTATGTATAAAAATATTTTGTCCTTTTCTACTAGAACTTTAGTAGTTTCATTTATTTGTGACATTTATGTCTTTGGCCTATTTGGATTTTATTCTGTAATAAAAAATGGATCCAACTCTCCTTTTCCCTTTGGCTAACCCCCATCCCAGAGATGCCACATTTATCATATAAAGACCTGTAAGTGATGGGGTCTGTATTTTTAAATCTTCTTCCATTGATCTATCTTTTGTGTGCTTACACCACACTGATTTAATTATGAAGGCTTTATAGTATGTTTTAACATCTGATGGAGCTGGTCCTATTTTATTTCTCTTCTTTCTCAGAATTTTCCTGGCTCTTTGCTTGTTTTTCCATCTGAACTTTAGAATCTGCTAGTTTAGTTTCCTTAAAAACTCTTTGATAATTTTATTAGGATTATGCTAACTACATAAATTCCTTCAGGAGGGAATGACAGCTTTCTCTTGCCACATATTCTGATCCCAAGTATGAGGTATCCTTTTATTTGCAAAAGTCTAATATTATGTCCTTCAGAAATGTCTTAAAGTTTTCATGTAAGTTACCACATTTCTCATTAAGTTTGATCTTTGAGAATACTATTCTAGATGGGACCTTTTCTTTCATTATACCTCCTGACTTGTATTTATGTACAAAGACTGTTGATTTCTATTCATTGATATTGTGTCTTATTGAATTATCATTATTTCATTGTATGTTATTGCTGTTGATTCTCTTGGGTTTTTCAAGTAAAATCTCATATCCAAATATAGTAATAGATCTCTCTCATTTTTTATGCTTTATACTTTCATACTTCTAATCACTTTCTCTTTTCTGATTTTGTTAAGTAACCACAGTAGTAACTGTGAGTATCCTGTTCCATCTGTAACATTAGTAGGAATGCTTCTTTTGTTTCTCCATTAATTTTTATTAATTTGTTTCTCCAAAAAGCTGGCATGGATGATGGATGGATGAATGGATAAAGATATGGAGATATACTTGCTGTGTCAAAAATTCTTTTTTTTTTAAAGACTTTATTTATTTATTCATGGGAGACACAGAGAAAGGCAGAGACATAGGCAGAGGGAGAAGCAGGCTCTATGCAGGGAGCCCGATGTGGGATTGGATCCCAGATCGCGGGATCACTCCCTGAGCCGAAGGGAGAGGCTCAACCGCTGAGTCACCCAGGCATCCCAACAATTCTTATTTAATTAATTTTTTTAATAGTTGCTGGACTTAGACAATTCTCTTTTCTGAGTCTGTGGACATGACCATATGTCTTTCTTTAAGTCTAAAAATATGATAAATTATATTAATACATTTCCTAATACCAATCCATCCCAGTATTTCCAGAATAATCCCCATTTAGTCAAGAAGTTGTATTATTTTAATATGTTGCCAGCTTCCAGTAGCTACTGTTTAATAGAGGACTTTTACATTGATATGCATAAGTTTCACTGAGCTATAGTTTTCTTTTTTTGTGCAGTGCTTGTCAGATTTCGGAGTCAATGTTGTACTGACACCATATAAAGAATTTGGAAGGTTTCTTTATTTCTCTGTGTCTTAGGAGAGCATAAATTGCATGGGAACCAGATGATCTTTAATGATATGGTAAAATTCCCAGCAGACTTGATTGACTGCCTCCTCTGTGTCAAACACTGTGCTTGGTCACTGGAGATGAAGATGAATGAAAGATAGTCCCAGCCTTCAAGGAACTCATGGTTTAATGGAGATGATAAGCATGTCAATAATATATTATGAAATGAAGTTGTATGTTTCTATAATAAAATTATGTAGATGAGGTGCTATGTGACTATAAAGAACGGTTAAGATGATAGTGAACAGAGCGCAATCAGTGTTGGCATTACTCATGAGAAAGGCAAGCAGAAGCCTCATCAGTGTGATTTCAGAAGCCCTATTCCCCCCACAAACCAGGCTTCAGCTGCTGAAGTGCCTTTAATAGGAGACTTTGTATTTCACATTAGAAATATTGTAAGGCTTAAAACACAGCTACCCCCGGAGAGATGAAACTCCCAATTAAGTTTACACTTGGAAGGAAATGATTGATAAACATCTGTTCCTAATGGTAACTTCAGTACAGAAAAAGAAAAGGTAAATTTCAGTACAGAATAAGAAAAGGTAAAGATTGTAAGGACCCCAGATCCATGATAGTGAGACTAATGAGAAAGTCCCAAAGAGATGGAAAGGGGCATCAGTGATAAACGTTGTCAAATTTGCTCCTTTGTCTGGGTCTGTGCATGATGCAGTCAGTGAGTAACTTAGCCTGTCTCTTCAGCAACCTCTCTCTCCTGTTCTGTCTCCTTGTAAATTTTTATTGAAGAATTATGTACACACACTAAAGTACACAAATAAAAAGTAGATAAGTTGATCGATTTTCACAAATTAAACACACCAGTGTTACCATCAAGCTTTTCAACCATCCTCCAAGGGGGACTCTCCTGACTATTAGTTTGCCTGATTTTGAATTTGCTATAAATAAAATCTTCTAGATTTTTTTTGTATCTAGTTTCTTTTGTTCAATATTTTATATGTGAAATTCGATCATATTATACATGTTAACTCATTTCTCATTTCAGTATAATAATATAGCATATGAATATACCACCGTTGGGATGCTTAGGTGGCTCAGTGGTTGAGCTTTGCCTTTGGCTCAGGGCATGATCCCGGGGTCCTAGGATCAAGTCCCCCATCGGGCTCCCCATAGGGAGCTTACTTCTCCCTCTGCCTATGTCTCTGCCTCTCTCTGTGTGTCTCTCATGAATAAATAAAATCTTAAAAAAAAAAAAGAATATACCACCGTTTATTTATCCATTTAATACTGATGAGCATTTAGATAGTTTCTGGTTTGGAGCTCTTATGAATTCTCATACTGCTATAAGCATTCTTCTCTATGATTTTTCATTATCCTCCTAATAGGTATATACCTAGAAGTAGAATTAGTAGGTCATGGGATAGGCGTATATTTGGCTTTTAAAAGTACCCCCAAACAGAATATAAATAATAGTGAAAGGGAATATAAGGGAAGGGAGAAGAAATGTGTGGGAAATATCAGAAAGGGAGACAGAACGTAAAGACTGCTAACTCTGGGAAACGAACTAGGGGTGGTAGAAGGGGAGGAGGGCGGGGGGTGGGAGTGAATGGGTTCGGGCACTGGGGGTTATTCTGTATGTTAGTAAATTGAACACCAATAAAAAATAAATTAAAAAAAAAAGAAAGCATCTACACATACACAGAATAGAGCAGTGGACTTCATATATGTCACCCAGCTTTGGCAATCATTAGCATTTTGCCATACTTGTTTTACTGATCTTCAGTTTTCTTTTTGCTGGAGTAATTTCAAAGAAAACCTTAAACACGTCATTTCACCTGGAAAACCATCAGTCGCATCTCAAATAAAAAAGGCATTTTCATGCCCTTGGGTCATGCACTATGTCTTATAATTTAAAAAAAAAAGTCTTTGGGATCTCTTCCTTCCCTGGTATTTTATGTGTTTACACACTGTGTCTAGCAATAAAGAGGAAAAAAAATCAAAAAAAAAAAAAAAAAAAGGCATTTTCCAGGGGAAAAAAAAAAAAAAAAGTACCCCCAAACAGATTTCTAAAGTGGTTGTACTTATTTACACTCCCTCTAGCATATATGGAGTTCTAGTTGCTCTATATCTTCATACTTGTTAATTCTCATCATTATCATTTTAGCCATCCTATGAAAGCCACACATGAAAGTTAGTTTCAGTATTTAGTAAACCTTTGACTCATTTTGATTAAAGGACTCATTTAAAAACATAAAAATCAGAGGAATAGAAAGTTTTTAGGTAATCAAAGATTTTATTCATCCAAAGGGTTAAGGCCAATTTTCATTTAAATCAATGCCAGACAAAGGCCTAACATTAGAAGGATGCACTCTTTTAGATTTTTAAAATTCTTTTTCAGTTGCCCTGTTGCTACTTTATTCTGCACGCCATAGTTCTAATAAATGACACCTCCAAGTGTGTGAAATAATAATTGCTCTGCATAAATAATGCAAGATAATGAGCCAAAGAATAGTGTGTGAATTACAGAGCAAACAGTGGGTGGAACTATAGGAATTACTGGAAAAATTAAAGAAATCTATCAGAAAGTCAATAATAGGTAAAGAGGAATTAAGCAGAGCAGAGAAAGGAGACACATTTTTTAACTGAGGTTGGAGAATTCCTCGTAAACTGGTAAGTTCAAGGTCACGAAAAAGGAATTGCAAAAATGTGTGCTTTAAATTGTGGGCTGTCTTCTCCCCCATGTTTCAGGAGCTCTTTAACAAAATCCCCCCAGGTAACAGAGACAGGCAACCCTACCCATTCAAACCAATGCTGAACACATCCTTCTTTTATACTGAGGAACAGAGAACTGGAAATGAACCAGACCGAGGCAGAGGAGTTGGAATGTTCTGAAATGGTTTCTGATAGATATTTTAATTTTTTAGTGCAAACTCTCCCCAGAATGTACTCAGACTAAAGGGCTAAAAAAGATAGGAAAATCCTGTTTTATCTTCTTCCTATTAATTCTTAAAGTATTAAATGTAATCTAATAACATGTATTTTCTTCTTCTACAGCACTTACCCATGTTATAACTGTTTGTTTGCCTTTTTTCCCTCATTCACATACCCTCAGAGAATGCAGGGACCTTTGCCCGTTGTTCTCCAGTGTATTTGCAGGGCTTGCCATGGCACCTGAACCACTCCAGACATATTCTTAAATACACGAATGGATGAACAAAACAAATAGGAACTGAACTTCGGTTAACACTTTCCTTTGTCTTTTACTGACAAATTCCCAAGTCTTAGCCTTCATATCTCAGGTTTCAAAATAAAGGGAAAGGTGGAGATCTAGTCCCATTACACTAAATTTCTTGTCCACAAGGAAAATTCTGCATGAAGGATCCAAAGAGTGGAAGAGAGACTTAGAAGCCCACCTCTGTCCTTGAGGAAGGAAAAGAAAGGGCATGAAGAATTTCCTAAAACCCGGAGAACGAACCCCCAAATGGAAAGCTTAATATAAAAAGTTTGTGGGAACTAAACAAGAGTATGGAGAAATGGTCACAATATAAAAGAAAAAAGTATTCAAATACAGTTATTTCGAGTTAACTGTAAAGGACAATTATGGGAGAAGAGAGAAAATAAGAAAGATAAAGTTGTCATAATTAAGTGACTCAAAATTATATCACCATAAGTAGGACAAAGTTTAGAATATTTTATAAAGGGGAAAAAACTTACAATCAGCAACACATGAGTCCAGGAAGGGAAGATGGATCCCTTTCAAAATGAATACAGATTTCCTTAAAGAAAGAAGATTGGACAGATTTCAGGAAAATGTGAGTAGCGATGCGCATCGCCATGAGAAGCTAGTGAAGATAAGCTTTTTGGATTGAAGCTAGATCCCTGAACCCAGGTCCTTTGCAAATTGCACAGCTGCCAATGCATCAGCCGGGTTTTATTTTAACAACATTTACAATTTCCCTTTGAGTCGAAGCAAGGCTGAGGGACCATCTGAACAGATAATGAAATAACTGTGAAAGTTCAGAGCATGCTGAACAAAACAAAATATGTTTTGCCTGATTTATGCAAACTAAACATATTGTCAAGGTTTTGAAGCAGTTAGTCCAAAATATGCACAAAATACAGCAATTTCTCAAGTAGCCTGGCAGCAGATGAATTAAATAGCAATGTGCTCTGAAACAGTTTAATCAGACTATATAGATGTGCTGAACATTTTGATAGTTTCACTATACGAATTCATGAATAATGTCTTTTCCTTAAGGAATACCCTACCAAGTTCACCCTAAAACCACAACTCTTGATCCTTATTAATGGAGTTCTTCTATTATGTATTCGAAGAGCATATTTATTTTTTAAACTTCTGCTAAGGAAGAAATGAAATTAAATACATTGTTCACTTCTTTCCCCATGGTGAACAAACCAGATCAATTATGGGTCTCCATTGTTGGTGCTTTCACAGAGAAAAGGTTCAGGACCTTGAATGTCTGTGGAGGGCTTTTCTTCCCCCAGCTATGGGTCGAGTGAAGAGGCCAGTGAATTTCACAAATACCCAAAGTTAGAGAATCTCTAAACACTTTTATACATCCTGGTGTGCAACATCCTAAAGAAAGACACCACAGCCTGTAGAAAAATAATCTTCCAAGAGGAAAGAAAAACATGGTCTCCAGAAAAGACTCATAAGGATTTTGAATGAATAAAAGAGGTTCTGCTTATGACAATTTCTCAATGGTTTTGTATTTGTGAAGGAGCAAACTGTGTTTCATAGGACAAAACCCTGGTGAGAGCTGTGGCAAGTGGTGCTTCAAATAGCTCTGCCCTCCTCTCTCCCAACATTGCCCCTCACAGGCAGGTTCATGTAAGGCCTAGTCTATACAAACTGAAAAACAGGCAGTGCCTACTCTCCCTGACGTCTTTAAAAGATGTACAGAACATCCCAAAGAGTCACTGATTTTTCTAGAATGTCTTTGGAGCAAGCAGAGTAATCAGACTTTTGACTCAATATTATCTCAGATTTTGATGTGAAGAGTTTCTGCTCTAAAGAAAAGCAAAGTGGCATTATTTCTCAAATTCCTTTAGGGCAATGGATCAGATTTCTAAGTCTTTTGCTATTTGCCTTTCCTCATTGGATTCTGCAATAGTCAGTCTAGATCTAGAGCATTAATATTTATTTCAGTCAATTTCTCAACAAAAACCCAAAGAATTATTTTTCCTCTACCTAATGGTGACTTACCAAACCTATTCTCCCCTTGTCAGCCTTTCTGCAATAAGCCTTTTGCTTATTGTTAGCCAAAACCAGCCAATTTTATTGGGGATTCTTCAGTGACTCTTACAAGTGAAGTTAATTAGAAGCTCTTGTAATTCTTTCCTCACAGAAATCTTTACATATCTCACAATAGTATTAGTGGACATGTTTTTAATGTACATTCTCTATTAGTTTTTAAATTCACTTTCGTTTTTAAAAAATTTAAATAGGTTGTATTAAACTGTGTACCAATAAAATGTTTCATAAATATCATAGGTGTCTCCCCCAGCATCAAGTGGGAACTTTGAGTCTGAGAGGAAAGAGTAACCAACAGTATTGTTATTTTATAAACGTAGACATGTATAGAAGGAGGGATTTGATGGATATGTACGGCTTTACCCAATAGTTAATGGCCTATAACTTAATGCTAGATTCATAGCCTTTGAATTTCATTCTTAAAACGTGGTTCCCATTCTAACTCAAAGTGGGAAAAATTCTTGCAACTATTCTGTTTGTAGGCAAGGGAAATTTATTAACCTTTAACAAAAATGAAAAAAAAAATTAGATACCATGGCTTACCACCCTGGTATGTAACAAAAATATTATTAACTTCTTTAATAATGTCAAGATTTTTTTTTCTGACAATCAGCTTGCTAAATTTAAATCTGTTACTCCTACTAAGATGCATCAAGACTCACGCCAGGTCCAATACTCTTTGTACCTTAAGAGGGAATTTGGTTTGGAATAATTATACAGGGGGCAGCAACCCTAGCTCTCCCACCCTTCCCCCAATACACACACTTGTTCTGTGACCTTGAGAATGTCACTTTAACTTCCTAGAGCTCACCTGGAAAATGCATAGTCATACCTCCTTCACACATCGCTATTTTAAGGACAAAGTAATACGAACTAATATTGTGCCATGCCAGGTGGGTGGAAAACTCTTTTAGGTAATAATGATGTAAGTTTTTAATTAATTGATATTGAGTGAACATATTTTATGATGATTTTTTAGAAACTATCTGCTTTACTTGCTTGACTTATGCTAATCTTCAGGCTGTAGCTTTCCCCTCGTTAACTTAAAATAAAATTCACCCTTCTGATGTGCTCTGAGATACATGTACAGTGTACCAAGAGACGCTATGGTTGGTAACTTCCTTTTCATTCCTTACATTAAATCGCCAGGGTCTCCAGTCCTTTCACTCACAGCTCACTTCCTTTCTATTTTATCTTCCAGATTAGACCCTGCTGATCTCATGCCTAAACAATTGCAGGTTCAAATCCAGGCTCTACGGTATCCCAGTAGCATGGAATCATTCATCTGAGTCTCAGGCTCCCCAGCCTGAGAGCAAATAGTAAGAGAGCAAAGCCCAAGAGGAAAAAGTAAGACTTCCCCTGGTAACTATTGGACTGCAATAAAAGACACATAGAGACAAGGCCAAGACAAAAGGATGATTCTTCCAAGGTCAGCTGCAGCCACAAAATGTCTTCCCTCCTTTCTTCTGAATAATGACCACTCTCTTATCAGTGACTTTTCCCCAGCTCCACTTTGTTCCTGAAAAAAAAGATTACTGAGATAGCCAAATGCTGAACTAACTACATTTGATGGCAGCAGCGGCCCAGAGCTGATTCTGTTTCTGGGAATCCCAATCCAGAGATGATCTCTGTTCACCTTTTTTTTTTAAGATTTTATTTATTTATTCATGAGAGACACAGAGAAAAGACAGAGACATAGGCAGAGGGAGAAGCAGGCTCCTCACGGGGAGTCTTATGTGGGACTCGATCCTAGGACCCCGGGATCATGACCTGAGCCAAAGGCAGATGCTCAACCACTTAGCCACCCAGGCGTCCCAATTTCTGTTCACCTTAGTTCCTCCTCAGAGTTATTCAGACACATCCAAACCCTGCAAAAAACACAAAACAAAACAAAACAAAAACCCTGCCTCCTCCGTCTTCCCCAAACACTCTCTGACTTCCCATGGTCTAGGTTCTCCCTGTTGCAGCAAGTTGAATAACCCTACTTTTGTGGGACTGATTAGCCCTGGTGTATTCCTAATTGTCTCTGTTACGGGGGATTTATCAATAGGAACAATTTCATTCCCTTAAGGATGCTGAGAGAATTAAATGAGATAATGTATGCAAAGCACTTAGAATGATAGGCGGCACATAGTAAGCCCTGAATAAATATCTGTTCTATTTTTTTTATCATCCCCATAATTATTGTAACATCCTCTTCATTGGTGCCTGCCCACCAATCTCTTCCCTCCCAAGCTAGCCTGCTTGAGGCTTCAATGTTCTCATCTATTTATACCCCTATTTGAAATTTTCAGTGGTTCTCCACTGTTGTCAAATAAAGTCTAAACTCGGTCTAATATCTGACCCCTACTTATATTGACATCAGTGACATTTGTCTTCATATAGTCCTACGAAGAGCCTCTATCCCAGCTGACTGGTTTTTTCCTGGTTCCCAAAGCATGGCTTACATGTGGCTTGCACACTTTTACTCAAGACAAATTCCCATCTTGCCGTGGCCACCAACTCTCCAAATACTGCTCTGCAAAGCCCCCTCCTTTGACATGTATCCTCTGAGCTCTCATCCCCTCTGAGCCACACAGCCTTGCTATTTATTCCACACAGTTAGCATAAAAACAAATACTTCTTTGCATGGTTACTGTGGTGGGTTCTGGTTGGTAACACAGGCAGTGAAAGGAATCACCCTCCCAAGGCAAAATGAAGAGAAGTTTACTGAACCTCCTGCAAGACAGCAAAGGAGAGACTGTCATGAGGCAGTGGTGAGGAGCTATTGTTGTAAAGTTAGGAAGTATGGAAACATATAGGATTTTCCCTTTTTTGGTTTATCGTAGAAAGTGTGCCTGGTTGTAAGTAGCCCATTGGTCAGTTAGGGCCTATGGCTATTTCAAGGTGAGTTGAATAGTGAGCCTGTTTGTGTCAGCTCAGTGTTCACTGGGGGCTCTAGTGTCTTGCTCAAGTTTCCATTGTTCAAACCAGTGGCCTAATATCGGCCTCCACAGTTCCTTTTCTCACAAATATATTTTTATTTAGATGGTAAACCCCTAGCAATAACTGGATTTATAGATCTTTTATTACAAATAATTTAATCATAGATAAATGATATCTTTTGAATAAATAGCTTCACAAATCAACCTTTCCATTTCCCTAAATACCATATTTATTCCATGAACTCTTTTCCAATTAATTTGCACAATAAATTTCTCCAAACATGTGAGACTTCCAGGTGAACTCCTCAAACATGTCCAGGGTGGGATTTTCAGTTCCAGACTTAAAACAAATGCATAATTTGTACATAGTTACATTATCTTTATCTGCTTCTCTGTTGCAAAATTTTATCTGAAAATTCTTGCCTGTATCTGACCTGTGTCTTTTTTGCTCTGTGTTAGTGTTCCTTTAAATTTTTAAATCTTTTACTTTATTTTTTTTAATTTTTATTTATTTATGATAGTCACACAGAGAGAAAGAGAGAGGCAGAGACACAGGCAGAGGGAGAAGCAGGCTCCATGCAGGGAACCCGACTCGGGACTCGATCCCGGGTCTCCAGGATCGCGCCCTGGGCCAAAGGCAGACGCTAAACCGCTGCACCACCCAGGGATCCCAATCTTTTACTTTATGAAATAGCATCATAGTAAATGTTGTGATTATTCTACCTCTAATTCTGTCCCCCAATTTAGATTAATATTATTTTCTTTACTTCTTGAAGTTTTCAAAACTGTTCAACTTGTTCTCTCTAAATTTTTTACCCCAAATTCCCTCTGTCAGATTTTTTTGTCAGACCATTTTATGTCTTTCACTTCATTCATTCCAATGTATTCAGACAGAACCACCCTATTTTCTTTATGTTCATTAGTTTTGTTATTTTCTTCTTGACATTATCTCTTTCCTTTGAGACTCTCCTGCTACAAAGTCCAGGCATGTTTCCATTCTTATTCATTCTTGTCATATAAGCCAAATGTATTCATTTCTAATCTCCTTGGAAAGAACTATAATCTACTAAGGTTTCATTATGAGATTCTTTAGCATGTTCTCATTCTTTTCTTAGAGATTTAAATGCTTCTACCCACTGAATTAAGATTATATTTTCTTCCTCAATTTTCATTCCTCAAAAGACAGCATTTGCTAATAAATAAAACAAAGAAAAGTTTAGTCATTTTGTCTTATGACTTGCTTTGAACCATGAATATTCACAGAACCCTCCTCTTCATATTCTTATCTGGTACCAAGAACCATCATCCTGGTTTCCATGCACTCATAAGGAGTGCTGTTAAGGATTGGTGAGTTTTTCTGTGAAATCTTTTGATCTGCCTTTTAAAAATACTAAATAAATGTGTAGTAGTTATTAATAATATGACTAGTTATTAGTCCTGTTATTATTCTGTTAGTATTCTAACACATGATTTAAGAAGACCTGAAAACACTTGTTAGGTAGACAACAAATTTAAACATAAAGAACTAAAGTTGAAGTGCCTCATTTCCTTACAGCCAGATGACCTTGGGTAACATTTAGCTGCTCTAAACCTTGGGTTCTACCCTGAGGTTGAGATAATACAGTTGACCCTTGAACAACACAGGGGTTAGGGTCACTAGCCCACACACAGTCAAAAATCCATGTATAATTTTTGACTCCCCCAAAACTTAACTAATTGCCTGTGGTTGACCAGAAGCCTTATTGATAACATAGTCAATTAACACATGTTTTGTATGCTATATGTATTGTATACTGTATTTTTACAAATAACGTAAGCTAAAGAAAAGAAAATGTTATTAAGAAAATCATAAGGAAAATACACTTACAGTATTACATTGTATTTATCAAAAAAACCTGCACGTAAGTGGACCCATGCAGTTCAAACCCATGTTGTTCATACGTAAGTATGTAATACACTAAGTTTTACACAAATGTGAAATATCAGAATTTGTTAAAGAATCTAAAGCTAATGATATGTATTTTCTGGTATACTTATCCCAAGTCAGTTTCTACATTCTCCTAAACTAAAACACACACACACACACACACACACACACACACACACACCCTGAGTCCCACTATGCATGGAATTGGAAAAACTAGACAATGATTAATAAAATGTAGTTCCATGAAACTTACCTTCTATGAGCAATCCTTTTTTTTATGACAAAAGTAAAATCTGTTGCTTTTACAACAAAAATGGGAGGAAAAAATGCAAGAGAGAAGCAGCCATGCGAGTCTTCCTTCCCTCTTGCTTCTTCCTTAGCGCTCCTTCTAACATCCCCACCATCCAGTCAATTACCAAGTCTAGTGGCTGAAGTGGTTTCCACCTCCTAAATGTATCTCACATTCGTCCCCTCCCTTCCATGTTCATCCTGACTCCCCTGCAGCCTAGGGTCTCATCCTAGACTACTACACCAGCCTGTTACCCAGTCTCTCTACACCATTTTACTGCATTCTGATTCATTTGCCAGTCTGATCAGGTCATTGTAAAGGGCCTTTCCCAAGTCATTGTAAAGGGCCTTTCTTCAGGGAATAGTTGTGTGCTCTTGTAGCTGCTGCCCTCTCTCATTTAACAAGACTGATACCTCTGCTTTTATGGCATTTGCCCTATTCTGTATTGTTTGCTGGTTAATTGTGCATTTGCCTTATATTCCCTCCATTCCGCTGAGTTCCTTGGTGGGAAGGGCCACTACCACACACACAGCAAGTGCATGGTATCTATGTATTGAACGATGTGCAAAGACAAGTTACAGAGACACAGACACAGACATAATGTGAAGGAATGGAGAACAACTTCATGGCAATATTTACTGATTATGTGCTACTCGGTAGTTGACATAAGTATTGCGTGGGCTGTTCTTACCTTGCTTACAGAGCAACGAGCATGTTCAGCTTCTGTCATTTACCTTCTTTCCACCTCTACCACCCTAGACCAAACACTGTTGTTTGTCATTCGGATAAGTCAATCTCTTTCTGCTTCCCTCCCGCCACCCTGCCTGCTACCTAATACTGGGTTCAATCTCCAATAGCAACCACAGTGATCTTTTTCAAGTAACTATAAATCAGATGACATCACTGCCCTGTTTAAAACTCTTTTGTGGTTTTCTATCAAACTTAGAATAATGTCCAAACTCAGTACAGGGTCCTCCAAATTCAGACATTTTCTTAGTTCTCTGACCTGTAGCTCTTCTGTGTGAATGGAATGGTCTCTGCTAACATATTCCCACATCCTAGATCCTTCCTGCCATTCACATCTCAGCTTCAATGTCACTACTTCGTTTTCTCAAGCACCCAAAGATTATCTTTGGGTGTCACTTACTCTGTGTGATAACTACTGGTTTATTTATTTATGTGTGCATGGCCTGTCTCCCACTGTGCCCAGTTCTCTTAAACTTGCTAGAGAATGGCAACCTGTCCATCTGGTTCATCACCAATACCCAGGGACCTAGACCAGTACCTGGCTCCTGAAGAGCAGGTGGTGAATATTTGTTGACTTCCTGAGCACTCCCTCATAGCCTGAGCCAGTCATTTTGCAAATCCTTCCTCCCTGCTTTCGTGAACATGCTTTCTCCCTCATAAGGCATCTCTGTAACAGGAGCCTCTTTAATACCCTGTGTTTGCTCAGCATTTATGATCCAGCAGATAGGAAGAAAGAGAAAGCCATCATGAGTCATGCTGTGCAATTTCGAGTACCTTGAGAGCAGGTGATATTTTTCACAGTGTCAGCTGCAGTTCTTTGCAAGTGCTTCCCTGTTGCCATGGTAAAGGCTTTATGAAGCAAATCCAGCCAAAGAGAAACAGGTTCTCCACTGTTCCTGATGTCTCTGCACCTACACTATCCCCCAGATGGGCCCAGCAAAGGACCTTGCTTGTGGTAAGCCCCCTGTTAATGTTGATCTGAGCTCAGCTGAGTTGAGACTTTGATACCTGTTCCTCTGCCTCCAAACTCCTTGCCACATGCAAGTTTCCAGGATTTCAGAGAGAACAGTCGTGATATTCTTTGTTGGAAACTAAATTCTCAAAAGGCAAACACCTGTAATTTTTTCTACCCATAGTAATAATTATAGCTCACATTTATTAAGCAGTTACTTTCGTTGTCTTATTTCTAAAAACCGTCAGGGTGGCAGATACTATAATTAGTTCCATTTTACAAGTGAAGAAATCGAGGCTCAAAAAAGTAAATTACCACAGCAAACACAGAGAACACAAAGCTGTTGCCATAGGGGCCACTGACTTTACTTTCACCTGTAGGGGTTTTCCATGGAAGCTCCAAGGGAGCCCCCAACTTGTACCAGGTGGTGGTTAGTGATCAAGGTGCAGCGGTATGTTTGCCTCCTCTTGTCCCTCTGAACACTATGCAATATAAGTAATATTCCTCTTCTACTTATAACTTTTCTACTCACTCAGAGGTAGCCACTTCACAGAGAAGTCTTAACCGAGACATTTGAAAGTGTAGAGTCCAAGGTATTAATCAAAATTCAGAAGTTGCTTGAATCTGTTCTCTGGGCCTTGGCTTGCTTTGAGCCACCTTGGCTTGTGTTCATCCCCCTCAGGTGTGGAGGGAGGCAAGGAAATAAGAGTTTTTACTTGAACAAGAGCTCCTGAATACTGGCTCCATGCTCTCTGGCCTGACAGACGTTTAAAAGCTGAATCTCCTACATCATGCATCCATGAGTCTTTGGAGGACCCTTGCAGGATCCTCCTACCTCATGCCCTGGCTCTCCTGCAGTGGTCCAATGGTCACTTCCTAGGCTTTCTGCCAGGCATTCTGTGGTGTGCTGCAGACCATTGCTGCTGAGGTCTTTTTGCCCCTGAGACAGGCCTGGTAGGTGGTATCTAAGAAAATCCAAGTCGCTCTCTGCTTGGTCCATACCTACACTCATGTCCTCAGTCCCTCAAAACTCTACAAGCGCCCTTCTCAAAGCAGCAGTTTATAGTCATGAGACCGAAGCAGGGAGTCTGCCCTTCTCGAGATATATTGGTTAACGGTGTCCTAATTGCAGAGCCAAAATTCTCCAAGTGTCCCACGGCAGCCCATCCCCCACTAGACCTGCAGTGAAAGAGACAGCCGTGCTGGGAAGAGGCAAAGTAGATGGTAGCCCAAGGCAAGGCTTCTTCTAGAGAACCTCCTCATAATCTACTCTCTCTCTCTTCTGCACCCTGATCTTTTTTTTTTTTTTTCTGGTAAGATACACATAACATAAAAATATACCATTTTAGCTATTTTTAAATGTGCAGTTCCTGTGGCATAAAGTACATTCGCATTGTTGTGCAACGATCACCACCATCCAACTTCTTCATCTTCCCCAACTGAAATTCTGTACCCCATTCCCATCTCCCTACTCTTGGCAACCACTGTTCTTTCTGTCTGTGACTGACTACTCTAGGATCCTCATATGAGTGCAATCTTACAATAGTTACCTGTTTGCAACTGGTTTATTTCATTTTGTATACTGTCTTCAAGGTTCATCCGTGTTGTAGCATGTGTCAAAATTATATCTTTTTTTAAGGCTGAATAATAATCCACCATGTCCACATACCACATTTTCTTTATCCATTTATGTACAAAAGAACGCTTTGAATTCTCCCACCTCTTGGCTATCATGAATGACACTACTTATGTACAAATACCTAAATCTCTGCTTTCACTTGTTTTGGGTGTATACCCAGAAGTATAATTAGTGGATCATATGGTAATTCCATTTTTAACTTTTTGAGGACTTGCTATTTTCCACAGTGGCTGCACCATTTTACATTCCCACCAACAGTGCACAGAGTTCCAATTTCTTTGCATCCTAACCAACACTTATTTTCTGTTTTTTTTTTAATATAATAACCATCCTAATGAGTCTAAAGTGGTATTTCACTGTAGTTTTAATTTCATTTCCCTAATGACTAGTGATATTTTCATGTGCTTATTGGCCATTTGTGTATCTTCTTTGGAAAAGTATCTGTTCAAATCCTTTGCCCGTTTTTAAATTGAATTATTTTTGCTTTTGTTATTTTTGAGTTGTACAAGTTCTTTATACATTCTGAATATCATTCCCTTATCAGATACAGGTACATTTTGGGAATATTACAGGTTCAGTTCCAGGCCACCGCAATAAAGTAAATACTGCAATAAAGCAGATCAAATGAATTTTTTGGTTTTTCAGTGCATGTAAAAGTTATTTATACTCTACTAAGTGTGCAAAAACATTATGTCTAAAAACCAATGTACATACCTTAATTTAAGAATACTTTATTGGGGGCACCTGTGTGGCTCAGTCTGTTAAGGGTCTGCCTTCGGCACAGGTCATGATCCCGGAGTCCTGGGTTGGAGGCCCACATCCGGGTCCCTGCTCAGCGGGGAGTCTGCTTCCCTGTCACCTGCTCCCCCTGCTTGCTCTCTCTAAAATAAGTAAATAAAATATTTTTAAAAATACTTTGTTTAAAAATGCTAACCATCATCTGAGCCTTCAGGGAGTCATAATCACTGATCACAGATCATCATAACAAATATAATAATAATGAAAAAGTTTGAAAAATTGTGAGAATTATCAAAATGTAACAGAGATACGAAGCAAGCAAAAGCTGTTGGAGAAATGGCACCAATAGACTTGCTCCACACAGGGTGGCCACAAACCTTCCATTTGTAAAAAAGGCAGTATCTATGAAGTGCAATACAAAAAGTGCTTGTATATGATTTGCAAATATTTTCTCCCCTTCTGTGGGTTGTCTTTTCACTCAGTTAATGGTGTTCTTTGGTATACAGAAGTTTTTAAATTCTGATGTAGCCCAATGCGTCTATTTTGGTAGCTGATTCCCTTTTTAAAGTTTTGATCTGCTGTGGCTCCTAGCCTCATGGATTTTGTTTAAAAATCTCATATGTGAATTTTCCTTACACTTTATCTAGTGTTTATCATATTGGTACTTCAATCAAAGCTGAGCCAGAAGAATCTAACATCTGTATGATAGGAATACAGGAAGCAGAAACTACATTATCAACGGTTCCCCAGTTGAATTCCATGTAGCACAAATCCTAGTAGGACAGCAGGTCCACTCATTGGGGTTTCCCATCCTAAAAAAAAAAGTGAAAACAGTGTAAAATTTTTGAAATTTATGAACAATAAGGAAAGGCAAAGGGAGTACTTAACTAAAAGAGGAGAAGACTTGAGAGGTGATAAGAATAGTTTGCAAGCATATGACAAGGGCTGCAGACAGCTGTTCCCTTACTTCACTGAGGAAAGAATAAAAGGAAATAAGTTTAAATTGCAGCATGAAGGATTAATTTAGATATTTCCTGAGAATGTGTATCTAGGTTACCGAGGATGGTAAATTTCTTTCTTTAGAGATTTTTCTTCTTAAAGAAAATAATGAATGGGGGGGTGGGGTGAAATAGAGGACTCCTTAAAGTCTCTTCCCCATTGGGAAATGATATTGCAAGAAATAAAACCATGACTTTAAAGGAATTAATTTCTTTATCTTACTAGTCCATAATTTTGAACATTAAGAATTAAAACCCAGAGTGCTCGCAGATATAACTTTCACATATGTTGCTATTTCTTTTATACAATTCTTGTGCGATTTATGAGAGCTAAACATAAGCAACAAAAATAGCACCTTTGTGTTACTTTTGCTTTTTCATTCTCTGCCATATTTGTTTCATACTTGAATGTTGCTGTTACAGTCACCTTTAGCTGATCACTGTAACGAAGGGAACCTAGCTTAATTATCTGTAATATCAGATAATTCAAGAATAAATATGGGAGGGCATCTGGGTGGCTCAGTTGGTTGAGCAGCTGACTCTTGATTTCGGCTCAGGTCATGGTCTTATGGGTCATGGGATCAAGCTGCACATTGGGCTCTGTGCTCAGCAGGGAGGGCTTGAGATTCTCTCTCCTTCTGCCCCTCCCCCACTCACTCTGGAGCATACCTGCTCTCTCTCTCTCTCTCTTTCTCTCTCTCTCTTTCAAATAAATCTTAAAAAAAAAAAAGAATCATTTGGTTTTAGAATAGATCACCTGATTCAGCAGAGAAAGATTGACCTTTGTATGATAGCTGAAGGTGAGGGAAGCTGAATAATAGTAAATTTATTTCCCATCCTCTGAACACATACCAGTGGCTCAGGAAGAGAAGGGAAGGGGAGAGAAGTAACTTGGATGTATCTTGGGGAGTCATTTTGACATTGAGATTTTTTTCCACAGGTAATCCATTAAAAAATTATATGTGAGCTAACCTAATAATGGGCCTTGCTCTTTCTTTTCCTTGCAAATTCAAGGCAAGTTCACCCATGTTATACTTGAGATGTTTACCTTCCAGGTCCAGGACCAACCATATCACTGTGTCACTCTTCCTTACTAATGCAAAAAGTGAACCTGACAGATGTCAGAGGTATTGTTGGCTCATCCCTGTCTCTTACCTTTCCTTGCCTGTCTAGCCTCATCACCCACCATTTCCCCACTCTGCCTCAGCCCCAGATCTAAGTCCTCAGTGCCAGCCACATTGCACTACAAATCTTTCCTCTGGACACATCATGCTCTCTCATATGACCATGCCTTTTCCCTTAAAGCACAGTGATTCAGGCTCCTTAAAACTTCCCTGCTTCTTGAACTTAACCCAGGCCAAGTATCCAAGGTATCCCCTATCATGGAACTCAACACCTTGTGGTTGTCCATGTATGTGGCAGCCCCAATATGCTGTCCAATCTTGCCAAGCTTCTTAGAGGAATCTATGTGGCATTCTCGTTTTTGAAATCCTTGCATCTGGTATATATAAACATTTATAGTAGTTAAGTGGATAAATTTTTATCTCAACAGTAACTATCATTTCTAAAGCATTTGAACAGGTATTTGTAGTTATTGGATTGTTTTAAGCCAGGAAACAAAATCTACCCTTTAAAATACATCATAGAGATCTTTTAAACCTATATACTTTGCCATGGTAAAAAAAAAAAAAAAAATTCCAATCAAACAGCTCCTTAAGTGTGATCTTAGGAAAAATGAGTAAATTCAAGACAAATGAGAAAAACACCTTCAATTGCTATACCAGCCCCTAAGTCGTGAAGAGATCCAAACCTCCAACCTTTTATTTATTTATTCACTTGTCTTTCAGCAAACATTGATGAATGCCTACTTGATATTTACAAATAGGTTACCGTGCCAAACACTGGTGATATAAAGCCTCAGAAAACCTTATTTCTTCCTCACTTTCTGTTCTGTGCTTTCAAATTGCAATATTGTTCTTTCTTCAACAAAATTTCTTTTTAATGGCAACCATATAGAAAAAGAAATAGTTGACACAAGGAATAATATGAAATATATGATGAAGGAACAAGGTGAAAAAATACAAGTTTCTTTTTAACCAATTCTTTCATGAGGATTCAGCTTAAGGATTGGTCATTGAAAAATATAATCAAAGTTAGTACAATATTATTGATTATATTCTCTGTGCTATATGTTTTTGTTCCTGTAACTTACTTATTCTAGAACTGGAAGTTTATACCTCTTGAGCCCCTCCAACCTATTTCACCCATCCTGCACTCCTATCAACCACCAGTTTGTTCTCCATATTTATGAGTCTGAATCTGTTTTTGTTGTTTGTCTATTTATTTATTCATTTTTCTTGGTTTTTTTTATTCCACATGTAAATGAAATCATTTGGTATTTGTCTTTCTCTGCCTGACTTACTTCACTTAAAATAATACCCTCTAGATCCACCTGTGTTATTGCAAATGGCAAGAACTCATTCTTTTTTATGGCTGAGTAATATTCTATTGTATGTATACATCACATATTTTTTTCATTCATCTCTTGATGGACACTTAGGTTGCTTCCCCACTGTATGATGACTGATGGTAGCTATGCTGATTCTGGTGAGCATTTCATAACATACATATAATTGTTGAATCATTATGTTGTACACCTGAAATTAATATATTGTATGTAAACTATACTTCAGTTTAAAAACAAAGAAAAATATAATCAAAATGTATTCATGGCCTTAAATTATTATAGTGTCTTGTTAAATAATGTGCTGTGAGCATGTGGGAAAATAACCTAGTTTTTACAGTATTTCAGTATGATTTTCTATTTGATCTAATATCCTGAGTGCTTGGATTGTTACAGTAATAAGCATCTTAGAAGTACTTATGCATATTTTCATCAATAAGAAATGGATTAATGCCCATGCTCTGAGACCATTTATCATATGGCCCTAGTAGAGAAGTTGGCAAGAGTTCCTAGATTTTTTTTAATGTGCATATTTGATTAGAGCAGCTCTCCTGATCTCATAGGATTTTGTTTGAGAAAGGACAGATTTGCGCCTGCAGGGTTTCAGTATTTATCCAATTTTAAAACCCTGGACATGTTACAAAACAGCACATGGGCTTCCATCTGTTAGCTCTTTCTATGGATCTATTTTTTGGAAGGATTGAAAAGATTTATTATGCTAAAAATATATTCTATTCTATAGTTTTTAAGCCAAGATAAGATCATTCATTTTCTAAGCCCTCTAAGAATGAGGTTGTTATATTCACCCATTCTTAATACTTTAAGCCTACAAAGTCCCTAGTACTACTTAAGCAAAAGTCTCAAAGTAAAATGTAAACTAGTAATAATGCTGGTGCCTTTTCTCTTCTAGAACTCAAAGAAAGCTTAACATTTTAGATAGCTTGACAATAGCTCCTTATATTTCTTGTTCTGACTCATTCAGAATACTATTATAAAATATTATTAAAAAGAAATGCATGGGCGCTGTACCTGCACGCATTCATGATCTCCAGATTAATAATGTTAGTGTTCCTCTGTTCGACTCTAATTTTGAGGTCCCTTCAGGCAAGCTTCCTCCCATAATTCATTATAATTTCATTTGTCTCCTCATGATTCTACCTAGAGAAGATTCTGAATATTCACCGTTAAAGACTAAATTGTACCTGTTGAAATAAAAGTCAGTCATTTATTTTAGATAATACTGCCCAAAAGTATTCCCCAAATTTAAGGATGTGGGAAACCTGAATTATTATGAGTAAAGATGGTCTTAACAGTACTTATGTATGTGGACATGCTCACAAAATACTTTATATGTACTCAGATTCAGTAATTATCCAACTCAGCACATTACTAAGGAAAAGCAGTCTACTATAGAAACAACTTCCTGAGTGAATGGAAGCCTACTAATATTGTCAGAATTGTGTTCTCTGATGCAGTGCTAAAACAGCCTCTGTGTGAAGAGTACATGGAATAATAATGAAGAGAAATTAATATTTTCACAGTTGTTCCTAATTTCCAAAGACATTGTTTTAAAAATATTGTCTCGTAAATCCTCACAACAGCTCTATAAGAAGGATCTTCCTTTTCCTTCTTTACCAATGGGAAAAGTGAGAATTCTAGAAATGAGATAACGTGCCTCAGGTCACATGATTAATAAATGTGAGTCAGAATTACAACCTAGGTTTGGCACTTCAAAATTGCACATTCTTTCCACTTTGTACCGTCCAAATATTAGCTTTTAATATACTGTTCTATTTGGCTTTGTAAACCGTTCCTCAGCACTTGATGATTTAAATAAACAAAGCAAAAATAACATGTCTGCTTGAAATTAAAATGTCTTAATAAGTCTTTGTATGTGACTGGCCTTTTAACCACTGATATAGGTGGACACCTTTATATAAATATTGTAAGGCAGAAAGTGAGAAATTGTGTCATGAATTCTTATTCTTTGTTATAGTAATAAGAAAGTAAGAGTAATAGGAAGAGAAAGAGAGTTGGAAAAAGAACTGTTGCCTAAAACAAAACAAAAAAAGCCTAGTTATTCCATAATTGGTTGCTAAAAATTGCCACTCTTTGTCAACTGAGAATATCCAATGTTCTTCAAAATCGTATTTCTTCTGCTCTTCACTATTTCTTCTGCTTTTAGTGTAACACAACCCACTTCATCATAGTCTCTTTGCCTTCAAATGACATACTCCCACACATGTTGCTATAACCGTAGAAATTCTTAGAGCTGAAAGATGTCGTTATAGATATTTGCCAACAAGGAAGGGAGGGAGGGAAAGAGACCTCAGCTTTCCTGTTCAGAAGGTAACCAAAAAATAGGTTATCCTCATATGTGAAAGTCTGCTTACTCACCCATAGGTTCTGCTCATCAGAATGCACCTATTCAGAGAGAACTATATAGGGCCATTCAAAACCCAAGCTAGTGCTAATTCAAACTGAAAAGAAAAGGACACTTGGGACATTATATACTAAATAGAGTAAGCCAATCAATGCCTTGTCCAAGTAAGAATAACTATTTGTCAAGTTCTTATTACTACCCATCCCACCCATTCTTCCATGTTTCATTTAGTCTCTTAAGTCCAGGTGCATAGTAACTTTACATTTTAATATCTACTGATTGTTTTTCATGGTTTATGGACTGTTCTTTGGTCTTTTGGGCAGGTAAACATGCATACTTCTGTCCTCTGGGTCATGCCATGGCTGAGAATTAGTGCCTGGCCTCTTGGTTCTTTGGACACCATTTGAATCTCATCCAGACACCTTTTCCCTCTGCTTTGTGACACTAGGCCAAAGAAAGCAATGAAAATTTGAGAGCCACTCTGATGTAGTCTTGCACTTACACCATAGTGTATGCTCACCAGGAGTCAGACAAAGGACTTTATTACTCACAACAATGCCCTTATCTTGGGAGTTAAGGAAGGGATGAAACCAGTTGTGAAGATCTACCAGAATGATTCAGGGCTGAGGGAAGGGGAAAGTGAGATGAAAAAGAGACAAAAAAAAAGTTTCATAAGTTTTGGATAGCTACTATGGGGCATGTGACATGCTTCCAACAAGAATGAACTAGAAGACTGCTGGAAGTAGTGAGGGTCCAGCTGAGGACAGAAAGATTGTGTGGACTTCTTTGGAGGGAAGATTAGAATGGTTGGGGCCTTTGACCTGTATCTCTCTGCTCTGTGAAAGCAGAATAAGAGAACCAAATGGTAGAAATTATTTAGGGTGGGAGTAGCAGAAAGTCCAGGAGGGGAAGAAAAGTCTGTATAAGTAAATCAAAATTGAGCTATCAGAACTATGGAAGGACAAGAGCTGGAAGGTAAAAATGTTGTGGTTGCAGAAAAGGAGTATAAATTTCGACAGAGGAGCAATTCCAAATAAAAAGAGGCTTTGAGAGTGGCTGGTTGAAGTGGAATTCAGACAAAACTCTCTGGAGATGAGAATGTTGAACTGTGCAGTTGGGAGGAGAGGGCCTATCAGTTGAGTCATAATGAAGGCAGAAGAAGACTCTCCAGAAAACAACAAAGAGATCCACCATCCCTTCCTCTTAATTTTGTGTCTTTTTGTAAAAAACAGAGTTGTTAAGGCAATACTTAACTGAAAAAGACATACTTGTGCCCTTGTGAGTCATTAAATTTTCCATATAAACTAGTTATTTCTAACAATCTACTTATTTATACACCTGTACAAAACATCTTTTAACCTGTCTAGGAACCATGTATCCTAAATTTTAAACGTGCATTGCATTGATCCATTAACATCCTGAGTTTCTTCTTCTGTTGGTCTCCCAAGTGGCAAAAATATTTCATGATAATGATAAGGAAAGATGGCATGAAGAGACATCTGACTTTGCAGTTACATAGTACGAGGTGGCATTAGAATTTTGATCAGGGAAATGTTTGGAGAAACATTAGTATACAAAGAAGAAAGCAATTTATAGGAGAAAACATCTGAAGTAAGGCAGGGCATGAATTTGGATTAGGCCTGAAGAGATCTGAGGACCATCCTTGACACAACCCCCCCGGAGACACTATTCTGAGGGACTCATTATCAAGCCCAACTCATGGGAACTCACAAAATAATTTAAAGACTTTGATATGCAGTGGAACCAAACCAAAATTCCTTGCTGGAAATTCTCAGACACATACTTCAAACCAGTCCTGGAGCAAACTTCCAGGGAGCTGTGACTTTCCTAAGATATCTTTAGTCCGACATTTGGCCCAGGAATAGTGATGTGAGCTCCATGTCCAGAATACTGGTGGGTAAAAAGGATGCACCCAACCTAGTCATGCCTTTCTAAGTAAGAAACCCAGGGATATTTTAGGGAAACCATTACTATGACTACTGTAGAAAAAAATTAATCACCATCTTTGAATATAATTTAGGGAGTCATGCCAGAAATGTAGCTTTGCCTTCTTATTTCTCTCACTTTCCATTGAGCCCTGCAAATAGGGCAACTGATTCCTCCAAACCATGGCAGTGCTAATGAGTGGAAAACTAGCAGAATACAGGGGATCATGTTAGTCCTCTAGTGAAGATTCCTGTAGTGAGGCTCATTTCTCATGTTCCAAGAACAATTGTACCTTTGAAGAGTAACCCAGCTCACACATGACTTGAAGTGGGGGGGGGGGGTTGCGGAATCAAGGGAAGCATGCATGCAGGATGGAAACAAACCAGGCAAATGCTAACCAAAGCCACTTTGTTCACAATACTTCAGATTATAAGTATGCTGTGAAGACTTCACATTGCTGTTAAGTGTAATAGAGTCGTCAAATATTTTAACTTCATATACAATTAAGATATCTTATGGGAAGAAATAGTATACCCCACCATCCTCAAAATTAAACTTCAAAAGCACTTGTCAGGAAGAAGGAAGCAATAGAAAACAAACAAACCGAAAACAAAGCAAAACAAACTAACAACAACAACAGTAAAAGGCTAAGCATAAACTCCAACATGCTGCAGGTGGATAGTGCCCACGGTAGAGAGTTCTGAGAATCATGTTTTCTTCATTGCATCCCTGGTGGGATAACCTGTACACTAACAGTCTCTGTCTTTTACACTTGGCATTGTGAGTTGTGGAACTGGACTTGACAGTCCTTCCAGTACTTCAGAATCAAAACCTGCACTTATGGGGTGCATGGGTAGCTCAGTCAGTTGGGTGTCTGCCTTCAGGTCAGGTCATAATCCTGGGGTCCTGAGATCGAGCCCCGAGTCGGCTCCCTGTTCCTCCAAGAATCTGCTTCTCCCTCTCCCTCTGCAGCTGCCCTCCCCTGCATTCATGCCCTCTCGCTCTCTCATGCTCTCTCTAATAAATAAATAAAATCTAAAAAAAAAAAAAAAAACCTGCACTTATTCTGATGTTTCCCATTCAAAGGTTTCCCAGATGTGTGACTTGTAAGGACACCTGAGATGTAGGTGAACTAGGAAGTACAGCTCACAACTTAAAAGTACAATTCACTCAGGGCACAAGTTGAAAATTTCATAAATATCTTATTGATAGGATTAGTGTAGACAGCCAAACTGGGTAAATCAGATAAAAAACCTACCTCTTGCCCTAACCATTACAAATACACTTCTAGAAAATATCCATTCATTCACATACTCATTCACTCTTTCAGCAATCCTATGAATAGTCACTGTATTCAAAAGTCGCTGTGCTGACTGTGAACATTAACAGGATTCCCAAGTATACAAGCATTGACATTTGGCTTTTCTTTTTTTTTTTTTTTAATTTGTTTTTGTTGAAGTTCGATTTGCCAACATATGGTATATTTGGCTTTTCGAGTGTCCTTCATCCTTGTATTGGCCTCCCTTTTCTTTGTCCTGTCATAACAATTCCTATTTACTAATTCCATCCTTCACTAATTTTGAAGTATAGTATAGTAAATTTTCAGTTGGGCTCTTTTGCTCACAGAATTCTCTAGATTTTAAGTTAAAATGACAAATTCTTTTGAATTTGCCAAGTTCTGTGAAAGAAGTAACAGAAACTAGTATTAAAAAAATTCACCAGGGGCAGCCCGGGTGGTTTGGCGGTTTAGCGCCACCTTTGGCCCAGGGTGCGATCCTGGAGACCCAGGATCGAGTCCCATGTCGGGCTCCCTGCATGGAGCCTGCTTTTCCCTCTGCCTGTGTCTCTGCCTCTCTCCCTCTGTGTGTCTCTCATGAATAAATAAATAAAATCCTTTAAAAAAAATTCACCAATGAAATAATATTCAAAATTGTCATGCTGCAGCTATAATTTTGCTTTTTAAAAAAAAAACTGGCTACAATTTGCAAAGTAACATTATTTTAAAACAAGCCTATTTTGGGGGCACCTGGGTGGTTCAGTCGGATTTGCAAAGTAACATTATTTTAAAATAATAATAATAATTATAATTATAATTATATTATAATTATATTATTATAATAATAATTATTATTAATAATAATAATATTTTAAATTTTGGGGGCACCTGGGTGGCTCAGTTGGTTGAGTGTCCAACTTTTGATTTCAGCTCAGGTCATGATTTCAAGGTTGTGAGATTGAACCCCGAGTCAGGCTCTCACTGGGCATGGAGCCTACTTAGGATTCTCTCTCTCCATCTCCCTCTGTCCTCCACCCCGACCCTCTGCTTGTGCTCGTGCTCTCTCTCTCTAAGAAAATAAATAAAACAAGCCTGTTTTCCCATCAGCTTATAGTCAATCAAATAACAATGAGAATGAAAAATTCAGATATGTTTCTTTGAAAACAATCTAAAAATGGAAGTACTTTGCAAGAGGCATGACATGCCTGTTACCATGGCCCAGGAGCAGACAGGTAATAGTTGCAAGTGGTAGTGCTAACCTACGTTAACTCTTTCTTCTTGAAATTTTCATTTTTCCTAGAAATTTTGCAAGTTGGGGCAGGTATCCCTTTCATAAACGGCTAATCTGTGCCAAGGAATATGAACTCTGTTGCCTGTTTATCACCTTATTCTACTTTCACTACCCAAAACATTATCAATTGCTCTCTCCTTTTATTCAAATACTTAAAATTCAAGGTGGACCTCTTTAAAACTCTTCTCCACAGTGAACATGACCATTTAAGGTTAGAATATTTCTCCAGATGGTGGCTTCTAATTCTATAAAAAGGAGTTTCACTGGGGGTTATTCTGTATGTTAGTAAATTGAACACCAATAAAAAAATAAATTTAAAAAAAAAAGGAGTTTGAGCCCAATTTTATCAATTCAATGTGTCTAGAATCATACATACATAGTATTCTTTGAATTAAAGAAATCTTTACTAATAACTGGTCTTTGGGCTGCAACTCTCAAGAATAACACCCTATAACTGCCCTTTACTCACAAGCAAAAGGACCCCCTGAGGTTTATGATCTTTCTCAGGTCAGCCACAACCTTTATATTACCTGGAGCTTTGTGGCAAATGAACTACAGAGGTTCCTCCTCTAGTTAGGATTTCTTGTGCCTCTGCTTGTTGACTGAAAAACTGGCATGCCTACAATGACTGCTGGGGCAATATGGACCCTCATGATTTCCAAAGATACTTCTTAAAGACCTGGATTTTTTTTTTTTTTTTTTAGATTTTATTATTAAGTAATCTCCACACCCAGTGTGGAGCTCAAATCCACAACCCTGATAGCAAGAGTGGCATGTTCCACCAACTGAGCACCCCAAGATCTGGATTTTGACAATTACTGGGGGTCTTTCACGAGACTCCCCTGGTCCTTGGACAAATTCTTAAATCAGACTGATGGGTACTACATTTAGAAGTTGCACCATGACTTTTCCAGATGATTTCTCAATCTTCCCTGAGCCTAGGCTACTCGAGAGGAAGTTATTGAGTACATATACAGTGAAATCTGTTTCATTCTAATCCCATCAGTAAGGAATCCATGATTTTTAGATAATAAAAGCCTCTAATGTTGAAAATTTATCACCTCACACTACCTGGCCAATAAATGTTGAGCTAACTAGTGGCATAGCAAGATCTACTAATCTCATAGCAGTTTTTCCCATCAGAAGGGGAAATGTTGCAGATTTTGAAAAACAAATCTTTTCAGGCACTTTAAAACATTTGTTATGCTAATTTCAAAACTTTTTCTCAGTCTATTTATTAGAGAAACTATTTACCAAAACCCACCAAGACTATAAAATATTTTATTAGCAAAGTTCGGGCATAGACTAATATTTTTTTAAACAGACTAATATTTTTAAAACACAGCTGTATTTCTTTAGAATTATTTATGGGGTTTGATATATATATATATATATATATATATATATTCAAACTGGCATTCCCTCTTAAATTATATTAATTAGGCTATGTGAAAAAAAATAAAATAAAAAAAAAATTAGGCTATGTGGTGTTAATATTATTCTCTTTAGAAAATGTACTCACCCAGCACACTTCTTAAAATTTTTATTAACTAAGTACTTGAGTAAATGTTGTACATATTATAGCTATTTTCTGGTATGGTAATTTCACATTAAGATTTTTGGATCGAAGTTGTAACATATACTGTAAGTCTGCATATACAGAAAAATGGATAAAGTAATATGTAAAGTGAAGAAAATTTCATACATGTGATTTTTATGAAATTTTAAAGAAAAATCCTTAATTCATATGAAATTTCCAATTTTTTTTATTTTTTAAAGATTTTATTTATTTATTCATGAGAGACCTAGAGAGAGAGAGAGAGAAAGAGAGGCAGAGACGCAGGCAGAGGGAGAAGCAGGCTCCATGCAGGGAGCCCGATGTAGGACTCGATCCCAGGGCTCCAGGATCACGCCCTGGACCAAAGGCAGGTACTAAACCACTGAGCCACCCAGAGATTCCCAAATTTCCAAATTTTTTGAGGCCAACATGAATTTAGGATGCTGAATAAGCAAGATAATTCTCTTCCACTGTTTTTTGTAAAAAAAAAAATTATTATTTTATAAGTATTCAAACTTATTTTCAGCATTATCATAAACATTTTCTTTATTTTTATTAAAAAGTAATCTCGGGCACCTGGGTTCTGTAATTGGTTGAGCATCTGACTCTTGGTTTCTGCTGGGCTCATGATCTCAGGGTCATAGGAGCAAACCCCACATCCGGCTCCACATTCACTGCAGAGTCTGCTTCAGATTCTCTCTCTCCCTCTGCCCCTTCTGCTCATGCTCTCTCTTTCAATCTCTAAATAAATAAATAAATCTTTAAAAAATAAAAAGGTAATCTAATATAATAAACTATATAAAATTTAAAACAATACACTGTTTATATTACCTGCTTATATACAATCTATTTATATATTATTTATCATAAATATATAAAACAATATATTGTATATGATATATAATTTATATATTTACACATATAAGGTTGTATGTAACAATATATTATATATAATAGCATATATGCTATATATTTATATATTAAAACGTTATTTTCTATAGATAATAATAGTAAAAATCACTGCTTATAATAAGATGCTCATTCAACATCAATCATCTTTCATTCTGCATGATTTCTTCTACTTTTCTCATTACCAGATAAATATTTTTTCTAGACTAATAATGATTTGCACAATATGTTTGTTCTATTTTTTCTGAATTCTGTATCTTCCACATTTGTTCATAGTTACTTTTCATGTAACAAAGATATCAATGATCAATGTCATTTAAATGCCAGAAAACAATTCTGTAAGAGCTGTCTCCTCTTTTCCTAGAAAATTTCACATTCTACCTTCATTCAACAAACATCTTTTGAACATTAGTTGTATGTTTTTGTCTTTGCCTTTCAGGAAATTATAATTTAATAAGGAAAAAGAAAACAGCACACTAAAAATATTCACTAATTCCCACAGGTGCTCTTTAATAAAATACATGTTTCACTTGCAAGAGGGAGGCTAGGAAAAGTAAAGAGAAGTGATCCTTCAGCAGGGTTTTGAAAGTCTCCCACATTAAAATTTGAAATGATTCCATGAGTCGGATTAGAATTCCACTCTAGAAATAGCATAAAAATCAGCTCTTTCAGGAAGAGATTAGGTTTAGAAGCAACATTCGGGGTTTTGTGTTGGTCAAGCACTCCCCTGTGCCCTTTACAACATCGCCCCCAAGTGGCCTTTCAACTTGTGCTTGAACTTGGGACCTCTCAGGATGCCAGCCTTCCAAGCATCTGATTTCAGTCTTGCTACTAGGATTGCACAGTGCTTCTATAAACAAGTTGCTTTACAGCATCTAGCCTGTGGTTGTTATTAACCATTTAGTTTCCTAGATATTTGTTAACATATGCATAAATTCAGTATTCTTGCATGAAATTATGTATTTTCTTTTGCATCTGTACAACAATAAAGAGTGGGAGATCACTTTGAATATGTAAAACATGAAATTTTAATTTCATTCAGTAGAATCATCTGCTGCTACTGACCTAGGAGTCCCTGGGTTTTCTGAGAAGTCAGCAGGACTTCTATTTATGCTCAAACTAAAGAAAACACAAATTAAAAGGGATTGCCCAAATAAAGCATGGCATCCAATATCCTGGATGTTCCAGGTAAATAGTTGGTTGAGGGAATCAATGTTTTGCCATGTAGCCCAGCTAGTTCTCTCACTTCCTTATCTTATTATAAATAGACAGACATACCCACACACATATTTGCTTCTGTGGGATGTGTAGGGTAGAACACAGGTCTCTGTGGGAGGCAAATTAAATTCTCTCACTCTGAACATTCATTCTTCTCATCATATATAAGCCAGGCCTGATCTGTTGTGTAAAGCTTTCCCTTTCCATTTATTTCATGTGTTTCTCCCTGCATTGCATTGTTTTGGGAATCAATCCTAAATATTGGTGTTGCCAGGAAGGCTGTTATTTACACTAGTGAGACGCATTTTACATTTGGAATCTAGAAAAATCACCAGGTCTATTTATGAGGGTCATAAATCAGGCCCTCAGCTAGAAGATTTATCTTCTTTCCAAATATAAAAGCTGGGAGCTTTTGGTTCCAACAATCCCAACCTTACTGGCTACTTGTCTTATAAACCTTGGTTTCCTTGTCAGTGAAGGCAGGATTGTAGTACATATCTTATGGCAGTGCTTTTCAAACTCTCTGCTAAAGGATTCGTTTCTGGTTCATTCATTCTTTTCTTTTCTTTTCCTTTTGTAATTCCCAATTTGTTATAGGCTGGTATTTTTTATAAATAACAATAATAAACATAAATTGGGATAAACATATCATGCCCTTGGCTGTTTTGACAATGTCAAACTGCTATAGAAATAAAAAATTCTCAATGCTTACTATTATTTCCTGTACTTATCTTGTCATGAACTGTGACAAACAATTTGCAGATGGGCACAGGTCCATGGACCTCACTTTGAGTAGTACTGCCTTAGAGGACTGATCTGTGACTTACTATGTAAAGCACCTAAGACAAGACAAGGTATAACACACAATAGATCTAAATAATGTTACTTTCATTTCCTTTCTCCCAAAATTCATTTTTCAAATAATTTATTAACTGATCCATCCACCTACTATTCAATAATTACTTATTGAGCACTTAATAAGAGTTGGGCATGTGCTAAATACTGGGGATACATTAATGGAAAGACCCTATGTCTAGCCTCAAAGAGCTTACTTACTACTGGAAATATTTTCCCTAGAATTATTCAAAATATTGGAGATTAAAAATCTAACGTTATAAAATTACTATACATTTTTAACTTTTATTTCTAACATTATTTTTTAATTTTTTAGTATTTTCCTCATCCTTGGGATTAATACACACCTACCACATTCTCTCTCACACACACACACACACACACACACACACACACGCACACTAATTATTTTAAGGACCAGCTAAGTATTCATTATTCTCCTTTTCTTAGCCACAAAAAGAGGGTTTTCACTCACCAGCCTTGCAATTCTTTATTACAATATGTAAATTAAAAATTCTTTCCGTTTCATTGGGATTAGCTCTAGCAATCTTTCTAATTCTAAGCAGGCATGTGCTGTAACTATAAAATCCATTTTTCCTAAATACAAGTTCTCTTAGTCTCAGAGTCTGTCAATCATCATTTAAAATAGATCATATAAACCAGCATTCTGCTTACTTTTTAAAATCTTCTTTCCATTGAAAATTTATAGACATTTAAAGTGAGAAAGCTAAATCTGTTTAATGCTCTGGAGAAGAGTTGGCCAAAAATGCTCTTTAAAAGCAGAGGCTGTGCTAGTATTCATTTTTCAGTCGTTCTTCAAGAGTGCAAGATATCTTTTTTTCTATAATCACTGATGTGAACCATGAGGCTTGGGGGGCTTTCTTCAAAAAACAAAAATGAGACTTCAAATCTTGTGACCTAACATCCAATAGTGCTACGTGTCTGGTAATCAGTGCCCTGCCATTCAAGTTGTGGTGAGGTTTAGCCATCTACAATAGCCAGAATTTTGTCAAATAGAATCATATACGTCTTGAGGACGGGGATCACACTTGGTTTGTCTTTTGTATCCCAACATTAAGCATCATTGTGACATCTAGTAGCGACCAAACAAATGTTTGTTAAGTCAACACTAAACGCACTAATAGTACATTCTCAGGTATGGGTGTGCATAGATTTAATTTTGCATAAGCTAAAGGCAGTACATATTTAAGGTGTTCATACCATTTACATTTAACAAATTGCAAAAATCCTCTGCTCATGCGTGCCGCATGAGTAATTATGGTACAAAACTCAGATTCTGCTTTATAAAAAAAATTATTTGAAGGAGACTTTTGTGAGGTACAGTAGTCATCATACAATCGTATAAATCCCAAACTCCAGTTAATGTGTCAGTGTCAGAGGAGAAATTTTAATGGGATAGTTTTAAAACCCTGGGTGAACGAGATGAGGGAAGTTACACATGGCATAATTTGGGAGAGGCTGATTATTCAAATCATTTCCCATTTGTGTGTGTGATTACACAACAGAACTTCTGTATAAGTGCCCATCTTAAAAATTTCTTTTTTTTACAATCATAAGATGTTGATACGGTTATCTTGATGGTCGTGTGATGGGAATCCAGTATTTGTGTCTGTGTCTGATATTGAATCCCATATAGTTGCTATCATCCTCCGACATATGTGCACGATGGATAACTCTCCACCATGTTTGCCAATACCTAAGCCACGACACTCCCACACAGAAACCAAACTATATCCCATGAGAAAGAGTCCATGAGGGACGTCTGGGTGGCTCAGCTGTTGAGCGTCTACCTTCAGCTCAGAGTGTGATTCCGGAGTCCCAGGATCTAGTTCCATATCAGGCTCCCCACATGGAGCCTGCTTCTCCCTCTGTCTATGTCTCTGCCTCTGTGTGTGTGTGTCTCCTCATGAATAAATAAATAAAAACTTTTAAAAAGAAAAGAAAAAAAAAGGAAAGAAAAGAAAAAGAGTCCATGATCACCAAACCTGATTATCTTCCTAAAAGCTAAGGCAGCAAAGCCTATAAAGCATATGAATATACTGAGCCTTTTTGTGGAATGAAATAGAACATTTCCCAAAGTGAACTACAGAAGATTCCACCTCTCCTTATTCTGCTGATATCTACACATAGGAAATTCTCAGCATCACTGCCTATAACCTTTGGTACTTAGGGAACTCCTCCTGTGAGATTAGCCCTGAGACCTGAGCACAGTGCAGTTGCAGTGAAGTCCAGTTAGGAGAAGCAAAATATGCCATCTACAACAATTTGTGACAAACCACACATGATAGAGTGCCTGCGCTATATTAATTAGCACTTTATTACATTTGCACATTGATTTGCACTATTTTTATAATTTGAGGTTCAAAATGAATGAATTTGAAGTGAAATCTCTCTAAAGAATTGGACCTGGACACCTAGAGCCAGATCTCTCCTCCAAAACCTAAATTTGATGTACCTCAACTGAACTTCCATCATTTTGTAGGAAGTGACACAAACCCTTCCAGAGCAGGCAAGTGACTTATCCCCACGACTCCCACTGAACATCCATGAACTGAGGTTCCACAGCTCTAAAATGTCAGTTGGCTTCATGTGAGAGAAGAGAAGATTCCAGCACTACCATTGGCATGATTTACTCACCAAGTAGCATGCTGCCAGGTGGCTCTACTGGAAGAGCTGATACTTACCTGAAGTGAGCAAAGCGTTCTTTCTTTTCTTTTCTTTCCTTTTTTTTTTTTTTCTAAACATAGGAGCTAGTGGAAAGCCACATGCTTCCAAATTCCAGAACCTTCCCCACTGTCTTTGCAAACTCTTGATTAGATATGAGAAAATCTGATGTGTGTGTAAAGAACAAAAAGGAGTATAAGAAGGAAAGAATTCATTTCTTTTATCTACTATTTAAGGAGTTCTAGTTAGCACTCTTAAACTTGAGGAAAAGGGACTCTCTTATGTTTAATTTTCACAGGTCATGCCTTTGTTTTCATGAGTCCGGTACAGTAGCTATTACCTACATGGCTATCGAGCACTTGAAATATGGCTAATTCCCATTGAGATATGCTGTAAGTATAAAATACACAACAGATTTTGAAGACTTTATGAAAAAGAGAGAGAGGAGAATTTTAAATACCTCTTTAATAAGTTTTATATTGATTGCATGTTTAAATGATAACATTTTAGATATATTGAGTTAAATAAATATTATTATACTAAATATATATTATTAAAATTGATTTTACCTGTCTCTTATTAGTCTTTTCAATGTAACTACTAGAAATTTTTATTTGTTTATTTTTTAGAAATTTTTAAATTACACCTGTGAATCACATTACATTGCAGTTGGACAATGCCACTTTAGATAATGTAAGTTAATATGTAATTTATTCCAGAAGATTTTCACGTTCTCAAAAATCTCTTCATTGTTGGAATCCAGTCAGGAAAACCATGAGAGAAGATATTAATTCTGTCAACAAACCTTAATGCTTACCATACATCTTAAAATCTTATTCTCAAAATAAGTTTCTTTCTGTTCCTTAAAAACTGAGTGAAGAAACCATATATTATGCTTCTTTTGAGGTTCCCTAGCATGGCACTCAAAAAACAGTATTAACTGATGTACACTAATTAAAAAGGCTGCCAGTCCCTTGCAGATTTAATTTAAATGAAGACAGTTTTTAAATGTTTTTGAAGTTTTTCTTCCCAGATATATTTTTTAGAACAAACATTATCCTTGTTTCACTACTGCAACATGCATTTCATAGCCATTTCTACTGCTGTTCGTCTAATCCAAAAAAAGATTTATGTTACTTATCAGCAATATTACATGTTCTGTTGTATTTACTGCTTTGTTTACACTCGTGCTCCTGTGATACAAACTACGGTTGAAATATTGCAGGCCCTATAGTTCTATTACATTAATCTTGGTTTTATAGCAGAGCATATGATTAAATATTCATGTGGGATGAAAAAGCAATCAATAGCCATATTCTACAGTGGATAATCTACAACTGAGTAGGTTCATCTGTAATCATTCTCTGCACAGGATGGTGGAGATATTCCAATAGAATTTGATGGTTAATTTCTTATTCTTATTTCTCCATGTAAGAATATTCTATTAGTGAATGCACAGCAACAATAGACAAATATTAACAGATTATCTAGTCACTCATGGTTTTAGAAGTTTGGTCATTTATAATTTATAAAATTAAGCCTTTGTTATATCAGGTAGCTTTTAGGTACTGTGAATTATTCAATTCTAGATTTCACATACATAGAATTAAGAAAATAAGTCTATGATCATAATGCTTTTTCATTAACACTATGTAATCAGTAACAGCAAAACACTGACTACATGGAGAGCCTTTGCACTGGCAGGTGCTAAATTCTACCTCTGCCTATAGCAATAGACTTTTTTTCTTTTTCTTTCTCTTTTCTTTTTTTTTTTTTAAGATTTATTCATTTATTTGAGAGAGAGAATGAGTGTGAGCAAGGGGAGGGGCATAGGGAGAGAGACAAGCAGACTCCCCACTGAGTGGGAAGCCCAGTGACATGGGGCTCAATCCCAGGACCCTGAGATCATGACCTGAGCCAAAATCAAAAGTCATACACTTAACCGACTGAACCACCCAGGCACTCCTTTTTTGTTTTTTTAAGTGAAATGTTTGGTTTCTATTAAATTCTATAGAAAAGAGCACGAAATCTGGAATCAGTAGATTTGGATCCAAAGTGTACTTGATACTTATTATCTGAGTAATCTTGGGCAAACCTGCTTATTATAAATGTTGTTCCTCAACCAGATCCCCTTTACTGGGTCAAGGCACCCATCCTCAACTGCTCTGGATGATGGCTACTAATAGAGCAGAGTTGTTCCCTATTCATGGAAGGCCAGGAGGAGCTTGCTCAGGAATTTACACATCCTACACCATGTCCTCCACCCAGGGAAGCCTACAGCCAATGGCATACAGTAGAAAAGGCCAGTCCCATTGCCTAAGGTGGAACCAATACGCAGCATGCTTCAGAGCTCCTGTGGGCTCAGGCTGAAGCTGATCTCCCTCTGAGACCATGTTCTCCCATAGGCTTTTTTCCTTCCTCCATCCTTCCTTCCCAACACTCCTGTGCTCCTGAAGGCACTCTTCCAGGACATCACTGAATGAGAATCCCTGTCTTAGGCTCTGCTTTAGGGATCCTGACCTACGTTTTACCACCTACCCTCCAAGCCTCAGTTTCTTTAACTGTAAAATGAGAGCAATAGCTGGACCAGGGGCTTATTGCGAGAATTAGGTGCTATGTCATTATATGAAGGTGCTTTGTAACCAGCAAATAATTAAACAGATGTTAGCTATTGCCATTTTCAATGTCATTACTAAAACTAATGATTATAAGCTGATATTTTAAAATTTTCTGGGACCTGCTGTTTTTCCTCTCCCAAAATGTGCCTTTTTATGTGCATCGGGGGTGACAAATCTTTCTCCACACCTTCACATTAGCCTCACTTAAATGAAAATTTCCCAATTGCTTCCAACTTCTACTTAATTTTAAATTCTAAGTGGTGTTTTTCCATGTAGGTGAATATATACGTCTGCAGTGTTCTGCTTTCTTCTCTTACCCTCCTCACTATCTATGGGATATTATTCTTTTATTAGTATAAACCAAAAAAAATTGACAACTCATCTGTAAGTCTAAGACATTTCTTCCCAATTACATTAGGGCTAATTTGCTTGATTTGAATAATATAATAACTTATTTATGGGATATTTATTTACTTATTTATTTAGAGCCACTGATTGCTTCCTGGGCTAGTCAGTCTTAATCAGGAGCTATTATGGTATTCTCTAGACTGAATCTTGCTACCTTTTGATTATTATGCATTTTCTGCAAACAGAAAAAATAAAATCAAAATAAGTAAAATCTCATGTTCCTCCACACATGCCTGGCAAATACAACTCGGATAACATGCAAATGTCAGTTCAATATTTTTTTAAAGTTTTAGGAAAACACTTCAAAATTTAGCTTTTGATGCGTGTTTTCAACCTAGACACTGTGATGTTTTATAAGGGCTGATTAGTACTTTTCAGATTTTGCAATGTCTTTAAGAGTTAGAATTCATTTGTCCACTTGATGTTTATCAAGTTTCTATTTGGTGTCGAACACTGTGCTAAGAACCTAGTGAGCAGAAACATGACTAATACCTTCCCTCTTCAAGTGCATCATAGATAGTGAGGCTGACTTTAATCACAGAATGAGTAAATGTAACCTGTTAGGTGCCAAAAGGGAGTGAAAGTTGAGCAAGTATCAGAGAAGACTTCCCAAAGAAGTGATCATTAAGCTGACATTGGAGATAAAGTAAGAAGGAAAGTAAGAAGCTGACATTGGAGATAAAGTAAGAAGTGAAAGAAGCATTCCAAGTAGAGAAAAGAACATGTGCAGAGCCACTGTGGCAGGAGGAAACATGACCAAGCTGTCACAGGTAGAGCCTAAGATGATAAGATAAGCATTAAGTCTAAGAGCAATAACCCAGAGAAGCTAAGTACAGAATTAAAAAAGAGAAGAAGGTCACTCAACTAGGAGTTACATCAACCCAATGAAAATGTATTTTATGCCCACCGCATGCATGGGACCATCCTCACTTTAGATCCAAAAGACCTTCCCACTGGGGACCCCATCAACACCTCTCAGCTCCATTGCACTAGTCCTTCCTCTCTACCTGCCTGTCAGAGGTCACTGTTGGTCAATCTTGAATTGTTCTTGCACCAAGGCAGCTAAAAGCAGGTACAGCCTTATCATACAGCTGTATTTATGAAGACTAAGATCTATTTTCCACTGTACCTTCTTAGGTAATATGTCTAATGTTGCTATGCTCTAAACCTTGTTTGCAGGACAGTTTGATTTTGTATAGACAGCACTTCAAGACTGGACTATCTCTCCACCCCTTTCTGTCATTTCTCCCTGCACCATTACACTTCAGCAACTCCCAGCTGCTTTTGGTTTCACTAAGATTTTCATCAAAAGAGACACATATCATAATGTCTCAGGCCTCTGGCCCCTCCTCTCCAACATTTTGCTCTGACAGACGCCTCCCTGAGGACACTTTTCCTAAACTCTCACTGTCCCAAACCAGGTATTTGACCCCCTCTTGTGTTCCAATATCATCTTCCATATTCTTCATTGAATTTTCCATGCCATTAAAATTATTGAGTTATGTATCAGGAGCTGCTTCCCACTAGACTAGACAGGGGGTTCACAAAGTCAGATATATCTGTTTTGCCTCTGTATTTCTAGGGACTAGCATAACTTCTGGCAAAAGATAATCAAGATTACTGGCTAGATCTGAGCAGGCAGTGGGGTCAGCCTGCTTTCCAGACCCATTAATTCAACTGTCCTAAAATCTAGACCAGCACTGACAAAGGGAAATATAATAATGCAAGCCACATTTTAAATTTTCTGGTAACCATATTAAAAAGGTAAAAATAGGGCAGCCCAGGTGGCTTGGCAGTATAGCACTACCTTCGGTCCGGGGCCTGATCCTGGAGACCTGGGATCGAGTCCCATGTCGGGCTCCCTGCTCGGAGCCTGCTTCTCCCTCTGCCTGTGTCTCTGCCTCTCTCTGTGTGTCTCTCATGAATAAGTAAGTAAAATCTTTTAAAAAAAATAAAAAAATAAAAATAAACAGGTGAAGTCAACATTACTAATATGTTTCATTTAGCCTAATGTATCGAACATACTATCATTTTAACATGTAATCAACATAAAAATCATCAACATTTACATTCTCTTTTTTCATGCTTAGTGCCAGAAATCTAGTGTCTTTTACACTTACAGCAAGTCCCAGTTTGGACTCCTCACACTTGAAGTCCTCAATAGCCACATGTGGCTGTTGGCTGTCCCACTGGACAGTGCAGATCTAGATCATTAGTATCTGGGTAAGGCTAGCAACATCAATAACCAAAAGAAAAAAAAAAGCACCTGAGAACAAGTCGAACAGAATTAATATGGGACTCATTGAAAAGACCTTGAAGGAGCCAGTTGTCTGAGAATTTAGAGGCTTGAACTATCTGATTTGGCTTTCAGTGCTTCTGGAATAAAATGTTTTCACCGGTTTCTACATATCTGAAGATAGCTTAAGTGTTATTATTACTTGCAAAAACAGCCAGTAGTTCCTCTACTCTTTATGGAGCACTCTTCCTGGTTCTAAAACTACAAACTTATGAGATAGTTAGATGCAGTCAAAGAGCACTGTAATGTGGTTTTAAAAATCCATATTTTGGGGGGAAGCCAACAAGTACAATATTTTGCCTAGTAACAATATTTCGCCTAGTAACATTTTCTCTTTGCCCCAAAATCAGCATTAGAGCTTTTCTCACTTGATCAACTTATTAGTCTCACTGAGTAAGATTCCACAAAGTTTCCTGCCTCCCCTCCTTCACCACAAAAACATATGGAAACACAGAAGTAGACTCTATGGATAGAAAGACTGATTTTCTTTACTATGCCTATTTATCAAAGACTGACATATACTTGAGTTCAAGGACTGACACATACTTGAGAAATATAATCTTATTTCATTCATTCTTATATTCATTTGTTCACTAAATACTTACTGAACACTTATTATGTGCACACCTTGTGCTGGACCCTGAGACCATACAATTACTGCCTTCAAGGAGCACACAGCTCCTTGGAGGAGTCAAATCAGCAAGTCTGTGATATGCATTGGTGAAAGGTGCAAGAGCATATAGATGGAGAATGGATGGATGGATGGATGGAGAGCTTTTAAAATGGATGGAATCTGGCCCACAGGCTCAGGAAAGGCTTTTCCAAGAAAAGGTCATTAAGCTGGGAAACAAAGGGGGAGTAGGAGTTGGCCAGTGGAATAGAAAGGAGCAGATCAGATAGGTAAAGGAAAGAGCATATAGAAAATCCAAATTTAAGAGAGCATATGGCAGTTTGGCTCTGTGAAGGTTGACTTTCTTGGAACTGGAAGAATCATTGTGAATGAAGAGTAGAACTTAAAGGCTGGAATGGCCATTAATGAGGCTAAAGGTAAGTAGGCCAGGAATAAGCTCACAAAGAGCTAACATTGTTACAGTTACAGGTGCCTGTGGGATGGTTGGTTTAATTGGTTAAAATGACTAGAACAAGGGGAGGAGAGGCAGAGCGTCTACCTAGAGATGGATGTGGGTAGAGGAAATGGAAACAACAAGGCAAGATGGCAGGAAGTAAATAGACAAATGGTAAATAAAGAAGATGGAAGATTCAGGAAAAAATTAGAAGGCCTCATTAATCACAGTGAAAAATCAAGACTGGATTTGAACCAATTACTGGGATGTAGTAACCTGGGAAGGGAGATTTATTCGTTGAAAACCTTATTATTTTATTTTATTTAGTTCTTCTTATTTTATTTAATTATTTTATTTAGTTCTTCCTATAGTGTATTTTGCAATGAAAAAAACTGAACTTCAGAGTGGGGTTTTTTGTTTGTTTGCTTTGGGTTTTTTTGGTTTTTTGTTTTTTGTTTTTTGTTTGTTTGCTTTGGGTTTTGTGTGTGTGTGTGTGTGTGTGTAGAAATAGAATTTTTTTCTTATTAGAGAAAAAGCCCAAATAGGGGTGGGAGGGGCAGGTGTAGGGGGAGAGAATCTTAAGCAGCCTCACACTCAGTGTGGAACAACTCAAGGCTTAATCTCAGGACTCTGAGATAATGACCTGAACCAAAATCAAGAGTTGGACACTTAACCAACTAACCCACCCAGGTGCCTCCAGAGTGGTTTTGTAACCTGGTCAAATTGCATATTAGTAAATGGTGCATAAAGGATATGAACTCAGATCTGTCAAACCACAACACCTCTTTCTGTGAGGCTCATCAAATAGGCAATCTTAGCTGATGTTTAAAGAGTAATTTTTAGAGTTAAATTAATGTTCATTCTCTGACATTAAAAGTTCAACCTCATCTGTTTGGCCTTAATTTTAAAACTGAGAATTTTGCTAGTTCATTGCCTTTCTACATGCATAGTCGTAAGATAATACATGAACCAGAAAGAAAGAATGGTGACACATATTAATCTACATGTGTACTGTTAAGTTTCTAAGATTTTATTTTATTTATTCATGAGAGATACAGAGAGAGAGGCAGAGACATAGGCAGAGGGAGAAGTTCCAAGAAAGTCACCCTTCACAGAGCCAAACTGCCTCGATCCTAGGACACCAGGATTATGACCTGAGGCAAAGGCAGATGCTCAACGACTAAGCCACCCAGGTGCCCCTACTATTATGTTTCTAAATCATAGGGTTCCATTTTTTAAATTTTAACGTGTCCTAAAATATGTTAAGGAAGATTGACCAAATTAAATTGCATTGGCCCAATGATATTTTGTGGGATGTATATTATAATTTTAAGATATATCTTAAAATGAAACCATAACCACATCCATTAAAAACAGCACTACAGGGGCAGCCCAGGTGGCTGAGCGGTTTAGCGCTGCCTTCGGCCCAGGGCATGATCCTGGAGTCCTGGGATCGAGTCCCACATCGGGCTCCCTTCATGGAGCCTGCTTCTCCCTCTGCCTGTGTCTCTGCCTCCCTCTCACTCTCTGTAGCTCTCATAAATAAATTTTTAAAATCTTAAAAAAAAAAAAAAGCACTACACTAATTTTTATAAAAAGAAGTGTGCTTTTAAAAAAAGAAAAATATGCTTAGATAAGGGAGTTACTTTAATTCTTTACTGTAATGTGCAATGTAGCCATTTTTTCCTAAACTTGTTAAATTATTTTTCATAACTGCATTTTTGAGGTGTTAAGACACAGAAACTGAGCAGGAATTTTCCCATTTTGCAGAGCTGAAGTGGTAGCACAATTCACTGCTTTCTACAGCTTAACACTGAGGTCACAGCCTGTAGCAAAATCAATTTTATCAAGAAAAACTTTGGGAACAAGGTGGACAATATATGAGGTTTCAAGATAGTTGTCACTATAAATCTATAAGGCTCCCCCCCCTGGAACCTGCTATGATTACCAGCGGCCTTGCCAAGTGACTGCAGAATGGGACCACCTGGGAATCTGGCTTTTATTGTGGCTGCTTCTCCTCCTGAGTGCATATTGTCTTACACTGGTATGAGTTGCTCCTTTCCCTGGTAACTTTCCCTGACTAAATGCAACTCTCCGAGGGGAATAATGTTCTCCATTTTCTGCACCCTTTATCTCATGTAAATTACTCTTGGCTTCAGGAATGGAGCTTTTAATCTTGTTTTCCTCCATTACAGATCTAAGGTTACACAAATGCTAAGATTATTGCTCCTGCAAACTATCCTCATAGGTGGGCCCTAAAACCTTTCTTTTTCACAATAATGCCTCTAATTTTTAAAGCATGAGTCTCCTTAAGAAAAGACAAATCTCAGCCTGAATCCAGGACATAAAAGTGTTGATTCTCACCAGGTCCCTATGAGGAAGAAAGGGTATAGTGGTTTGCCATGGTTATTGCCATCTCATAGATGGGGAAGCATCAAAAGGCACTCACCGGAGATTCCTTGAAGATAACAAAGCAAAATTGAGAATTTTAGTGTGTAGTATTATCAAGCACTGCTGTTTTCTTCGAAGTTTTCAATATGCTTTGATTACTTTTTAAATAACAACTTTATTGAAATGTAATTCACATTCCATTCAGTTCATCCATTTAAAATAGACAATTCAGTGGTTTTCAGTATATTCACAGAATTGTGCATCCATTACCACATTCAATTCTAGAATATTTTCATTAGCCCCAAAAGAAACTATAGCTATCCCTTAGCCATCATCCCCAATCTCTTCTTGCCAGCTCTAGGCAATCAGTAGTCTCCTTTCTATCTCTATCCATTTGCCTACTCTGGGAATTTTATATAAATGGAATCATCCAATATATATAGACTTTTGTGATCGGCTTCTTTCACATAGCATAATATCTTCAAGATTCATCCATGTGGTAGCATGTGGAATGTCGTAGCATTCTTTTTATAGCCAAATAATATTCCATTGGATGGATATTCCACGTTTTATTTATGCATTCATCAGCTAAGGGATATTTGGGTTTTTTCCATCTTTGGGCTGTTAATACTAATGCTGTGATGAGGGTTTGTGTACAACTTTTTGTGTGGACCTATGTTTTCATTTCTCTTAGGTATATACTAGAAGTGGAATTACTGGATCATGCAGTAATTCTGTTTAACCTTTTGAGGAACTGTCAGACTGTTTTTCAATAAGACTAGACCATTTTACATTTCCATCATCAGTGTATGAGGACTCCAATTTCTCTTCCTCTCCACCAATACTTGTTATATCTATCTTTTTAATTAGTAATCCTATTGGATGTGAAGCAGTATCTCATTGTGGTTTTGATTTGTATTTCCCTGATGGCTGGTTATGTTTAGCAGCTTTCCATGTGCTTGTTAGCCATCTGTGTTGGTGCCTCTTTTTAAACCTATTTCTCTGTCGTGTTTTAAAAGTAACACCACCTACATGCCAGGTAATGGCCAGAGACTTTCAAATAAAGGATTGGCTCTTTGGGCTGTACTTTTTCTACTTGCGTCTGTAGAACTATGCTTCCATCCACCTGGAAAAGCATGTCCTGTAGCAAGAAGACCCTTTACTGGTGTCTGAGGACTTTATTTATTTATTTATTTATTTATTTATTGTTTTATTGTTTTATTGTTTTATTGTTTTATTTATTTGTGAGACAGAGAGAGGGGTGAGAGCAGGGGGAGGAGCAGAGAGAGAGGGACAAGCAGACTCCATGCTCAGGACCCTGATCATAACCTGAGCTGAAATCAAGAGTTGGACACCTAACTGACTGAGCCACCCAGGTGCCCATCAGGACTTATATTTAAAAAGAAGGCATCATTCCTACCCCTAAGGTAGTAAGGAAATTAAAAGGCAAAATCCATTTCCTTAACCGTTTCTTAATCCATCAGTAAACAGTCTCGAGAGCAGATGAACATCTCCCCAGATATTTCTCAAATGCATGATGCATCCTCTTGAAGGATGAACCAATATTACTCTTCAAGGAAAGGTTTCCCATTTACCTGGAAAACAGTCAAGTTCACACCAACAAGACAATTAATTGCTTAAATCCAAATCCAAATAGCTTAAATAATTGATAGGAAAGTTTTTTTAAATTAGGGCTTGGTTATTAAAAACAAAACAAAACACTTTTCTTACATGGCTTATTAAATTTAAATGTTGATGTCTGTAATCTGTGAAATTACAAGGCTACATAATTTTTAACTGTCAGAAAGCTGGAAAAGACCTAAGCTCCTCATTTCCCAAACAGAGAAACGCAGACACTGAAGGACTCATCTCAGATCCATACATACTGGTGAAGAGAGTGGAAGCAGGACCTACTGGTCAAGCTCCCTGGTTCAATATAGTTTTCATAACACCAGACCCTCTCTAAGGTCCCTGCTGGTTCTAAGTTCTATCACTGCCTGTGAGTGACTTTAAATTTATATTAGGCAAAAAAACTTTAAGGTTTTGGCTTCATGGAGATGAACTATAAATCAAATGTCCTAGAAGAGAAAAACCATTTCCTATGTAACTCAGACTGAGGAAATTGACTGGACTGGATATATTCATTTATACAGAGCTGCACCTAAGCCAGTGGTTTTCAGACCTCAGGTCTCAACGCAAATGGGGGTCATAAAATCAGAGACAGGAAAGTGAGGGGAGAGTATGTGTGTGTGTGTGTGTGTGTGTGTGGACTGGGTTATATAGCATCAAAGTTTCCTTAAGCAGAGGCAGGTAAGGATGTAGTCACACAAATGAGGTTGTTTTCAGGGTACCAAAAGGCCCACGTACCACAAAGATCTCTCTGCCAAAGTATGGGAAATTGATCTCCTTTCTTCTCTGCAATTTAGATAAGCTATTATTGAAATAACTACAAACACTTATTAAGCATTTGGTATGTGTGAGTGCTTTATAGGTATTAACTCCTTAATCTTATATTCAGATACAAACGTTATCTACAGAGTTGCTCAAAATCCCACCACTATTTTAGTGGCAGAGGTAAGGTTTGACCCCAGGCAGACTAGTTCCAAAGTCGGCCTTCTTGACTACTGGACATACTGTCCCAAAATGCTACTTCTAGAGCATTTACTATGTGACTGCAGATATGAATCAACTGATTCAGTTCCTTATTCCAGGATTCTAATGTTGCATCTCCTTTCTGATGGTAGTTTATTGGGCACTGGCAGTGATGGATTTTAGAGTGGAAATTTGGTTGAGGTATGGGACCCCTGAGAATTTTTTTTTTAAGATTTTATTTATTTATTCATGAGATACAGAGAGAGAGAGAAAGAGAGAGGCAGAGACACAGGCAGAGGGAGAAGCAGGCTCCATGCAGGGAGCCTGATGTGGGACTCAATCCTGGGTCTCTAGGATCATGCCCTGAGCCAAAGGCAGGCACTAAACCGCTGAGCTACCCAGGGATCCCCCCCGGGACCCCTGAGAATTCTTGAAGCTACATGTGTACCAAAAGAATACTGCTTTGAACCTAGTTTTATGTTTATTTGGGTGGCTTTGTGGGTAGGCTAATGGAGGTGAGGGTTACTCCACTATTGGGGTCCAGGGTCTAGGATATGGGGTGACCCTGCCAAATGGTTTGGGAAGTAAGGGGCAAAAAGAGGAGGGCACAGCAGTGAAGAGTCCCTGGTAGCCTAGGACAACCTGTAGGTATGAAGAAAACTCAAGAGCAAGAATGAGGGCCAGAAGCAAGTGTTGCCCTCTTCAAAGCCACACCTAGAGGCAAATCCCACAGGGCATGTACAGCCAGACAGTTATAACCTGCTATAGATTAGTCTGATGAGTGGGGAAATAATTCATTACATGGAAAGAGGGTAACAGAGGCTAGAATCCATGTTTGACCTTTATAAAGATTTTATTTGTGGGGCTCCTGGGTGACTTGGTTTGTTAAGCATCTACCTTTGGCTCAGTTCATGATCCTGGGGTCCTGGGATCAAACTATAAGTCCTGCTCCCTGCTCTGTGGGGCATCTGCTTCTCCTTCTCCCTCTGCCCCTCCACCTTGCTCATTCTCTCTTTCTCTCTCTCTCTCTCTCTCTCTCTCTCAAAAAATTAATGAAATACTTTTTTAAAAAGATTTTAAGTAATCTTTACCCAACGTGAGGCTTGAACTCCCAACCCCAAGATCGAGTTGCATGCTCTGCCAACTGAGCCAGCCTAGAATCTGTGTTTGACTTTTAAGAAAAAAAAAAAAACACTACAATGCTAAAATTTAGAGACAAAAATGAAAATCTGCTTGTACAAAGTATCTGAGAGAGATACTTGCCCACCAAGCAAATGGAAGTTCTGCTTTCTTGCACAAGTGTTAATTCTGCTGGACCAGAGAGAGTTGTCCCTGGAGCCACAGGGCCAATGACACACAGGCTTGAATTGTACAGAGTTGAACTCAGGTAAAATCTGCAAATCAAATTCCTTGTAGGTTCTGATGTCCTTCTGGCATCCATGCCAGTCATTCCTTACTGGAAGGGCAAGGTTGCTCAGGATATCGCTTCCCTGCTACCACCTCATGAAAGGAGTGTGCCAAAAAGTGTAGAAGGGCTCCAGACAAGTTTTGTTTTCTTGACTTAGTTCTGGCTATCTCTAAGCCATTGCTCATGTCATTATTTTTTCCAGAAATGGCTTCACTGCTTCAATCCAGCAGTGTCTATTATTGCCTTTAAAACTGGTTTTAAAATTTCTTCCTCCTCTAAGAAGTCTTCTGTGATTTAAAGTCCTTCCCATATCATTGTGTTCTGAGTCTGTTCAGCACTTCTGTGAAATTTTTATCACTATTTAAAGATACATTTACACGACAGAAAACAAACAGTACTGAATGCATCGGAAGATACTTGAAAATTTGCAGTCTTTAAGAACGTTATAGATAATTTTTTTTGAAACTAGCTCCTCCCTAACCAAAAGATTATGATGTGGGGAAACAAAGGCAAAGAAAAGTTCAATTTCTTTACTACCTATAGCCACTGACAAGTTTTTGAAACAGGCAGAGTGACATTCCTCTAAAGACTCCACTGTCTCCATGTTGATTCTTTGCTAAGGGCAAAAGGCAATCTTAGCCCGACCCCCCAGAATCCTGTAAATATACTTTAACATATAAAAAATCCTTTGGGGCAGCCCGGGTGGCTCAGAGGTTTAACGCCACCTTCAGCCCAGGGCCTGATCCTGGAGACCAGGAACGAGTCCCACGTCGGGCTCCCTGTATAGAGCCTGCTTCTCCCTCTGCCTGTGTCTCTGCCTCTCTGTGTGTGTGTCTCATGAATAAATAAATAAAATGTTTAAAAATAAATAAAAATTCCTTTGGAAACTTCCTTTATCCCTACCCCCACCTCCCCAAGATACATTTTGGCAATCATCTTCCAAGCATATGACCCACCAACGTACATCTGAAGGATCTCATGACTAAGGTTTTATTAGAAGGTAATAAATGACCTTTCCCTAGCAATAGCTAGCCCCCTCAAAGTCCTGGAAACCTTACTTCCAAAATTCCTTAGAGACTTACACTATCCCTAACCCCCTCCCAACTTGAAGGTATATAATGGGCCATTCCTCATGACTCCGGTGCAGCTCTTTCTGTCCACAGGTCCTGTCCCCAGGCTTTAATAAAGCTAACTTTTTGCACCAAAGACGGTCTCAAGAATTCATTCTTGGCCATCTGCTTTGAACCCCAACATCTTTCCTACATCAGTTATACATTTATCTTTAGTAAAAGTTTGGGAGAATTTTTTGCTGATATCATTATATAGCATATTGTAGGTTCCTGATACATATTGTTACATGTATTAATTACTTGATCATCTTTCAAAGTATGTAATTGCTGTTTGGTTTTTTTGCTGATAGTATTAAGTTTGGGTTTTTTGGTTTGTTTTGTCTTATTTTTTAGTGATTCTCAGATACAGTGACCAGTGGGCCAATATAAAATTTTTTATGTATCCTAAGATCACTCATATTGTCCATAATTATACTTAAGTTGTTTTGTTATGTGCATGCATGTATATACTATATTTTAAACCACCCCAAATTAAGGACTGTGTCTTATTTTTTATTTTTTATTTTATTTTTTTTCAAAAGGCAGATAATTTTTTATTTTTTATTTTTTATTTATTTTTTATTTTTTAAATATTTTATTTATTTATTTATTTATTTATTTATTTATTTATTTATTTATTTTTATATGTATCTTATTGTTTAAATGACACCAAAGTACCTTACAAATTGCTGAGCATACAATAGCGGCTCATGAATAAGTGTGTTAGTAAGGGAATTGTCTAGTTTAGAAGAATCTACACATTAAACCCACCTAAAAAAGGTAGAAGGACACAAGAGGTTCCTTTTCTATGTGCATTTATTTATTTGTTCTCAAAATAGTACAGTTCATAATGAGGAGAGTGACTTCTCTTCTTTTTCAGCTTAAGTGCTTGTCTTCTCTGAACAAGGCTATTTATAACTTTTGAGCTCCTACACATTTGCTAATGTCCCCAGTGGAAGCAAATCAAAATGATCAAATTCACAAATTGTGATTTTTCTGTATACTTCTAACCTCAAACCCATTATGTCACTTGTCATAATGTAATTTGAGTAAAAATAAAGCATTTGATCATAGCCATGCGATTTGAAGCCAAGAAATGCTTACTAACTCCTCTTACTTGTAACCTTTTCAGAGGTAGTTTACACCACATCTCCCCAGAGGTGGGTCCTGAGAGATTAAAAAAAAAAAAAGAAAAAAAAAGCTCATGAGAGGATCCTGAGAGCTCAAAATCCAATGCATGGGCCAAGGGTGTTCTTGTGTAGCAGAATGTGGGAGGGGACCAGTCTGGGTTTGGCATTGACCCTTCCTGCATCAGGACTGGACCGGATGCTCCCTGCCAAAAGGAAAATCTCAATTTGCCTGACCTGGAAATCAAAGCAAATCAAAGACTATTTCGCAAAATTCATTAATCTTTTTAAAATAAATGCTGTGCTTAAATCCTACTGTTAATTAAGGTGATTTCCTAATGTCCCATGAATGCTCTGTAAAATAGGGATAATTTATGTCATTGTGTTCAAGACCGTCTTTAGTAATTAGAATTGTTACCAAGTTAAAATGTTTGATTGGATTTTTATTTCATTGAGAAACGCTAGAAATTTGAAACTCAGATTTGTGAAATGACCATTTTTAATTTCTTCAAGTTTAGAGACAAGTCAAATGTAATTTAGTTAGTTAGTAAGTTAAACAAATCATTAGTTTTCAGGTATAAATAGAGATGTAAAGAGGAATAAAAATCATGAGCTTGCCAATGTTTTTGCCAGCTGTGGACATTAGTTAAAAGTAGCCTTTAACTATACAGTCAATTCCTTTCTTAATATTTTTTTTGCTTTCTTAATATTTTTACATGAGCCTAAGACCAATAAAAAAATTGTAATTGCTGTTAAATATTTAAAAAGTATGAAAATTTCTAAAATATTTACATTAAAGAGACTTTTATGATTTTTAAGATAGTGTATTTATTGAAAATCCTTTCTTTTCTAATTCTCAGCCACTGGATTTAACACTAAAGTTATAAAGAACAAAAGTTTCCACAGTTCTTTCATCTATAAAAAGAGGATTCTATAATAGCTGTTAGTAAATGAGAGCTGTTATTTTTACTATTCCTGTAATTAATCGAATCACCATTCTCCCTTACTTTTCTCTGCAGTTGGTGAGATTGTAGTATTTCTTTAGAGTCACATTTTTACCTCTCAAGCCCAAAGGCTATCCAGAGAAAAATACAAATGAGCCCTTATTATGTGCTCTCAGGGTTCAAATAGCTTTATATGTAACTGTGGTATCTTCACAATAACCTAAGGAAGTATAGAAGCCTTGCTTTACCTTAGAGAAAACGGAGTGTCAGAGAGAGTAAGCCTTCCACCCAGAATCACGAAGATAGTTGAATGAAGAAGGCTGTGATGCAAATCCAGATTTGTTTGATTCTAAATCCCATGTTTTTTTGCACCATTCCAAGTAGTTTTCTTTCTAATTACAATAGAATGTTAAGAAGTGCAGTTTGAGTCTTTCAAAAAAACCATACAATAACTCAAATTAAGCCAATTCAGTGCTGCCTAGTAGGGAAGATCTGATTTAATTAACAAATTCTAATGGTTTGTAAGCAGCATGTCATTTGTTTCTATGTAAACAGCACTCCTACAGGGCTTGTCAGTGCTGAAAACAATTTGTCCTTTAAGTATTTTAAACATTCCCTCTACAATCTAGTTTGCACTATTAATTTTACGCTATTAAGAATGTGTTTTACTAAGCAAAAATAAGCCAACTCAGCTTGGTCCTGTCAAAATGATAATAAATGCTGAATTAGTGGAATTTTTATTAGGTGTTTGTAGATTTTAATGGATTTCAGAACTCATACCAGATTATTATCCAAAAACCCATGTTAGTTAATGCATTCCCAAAAGAAGAAAGAAAGAAAGTGAAATAAAAAGAAAAAGCTAGTGTTTTCTATCGGCTTCCCTACCAGTATGGCCTCCTTTTAGGGGTCACGCAACCTGGATCGCTCACCATCATGTTGTCCTCAGTGGTCACCATTGTAAGAATTGGAGTCTGTACACAGAGAATATTCCTTTCACTGGAAGGATAATGGTCCCCTACATGGGCCTCCTGCCTCTGAGACAAGTGTGGAGCCCATGTGGCAGCCTGCCAATTTGTGAACGTGTGACAATACATTTAATAATTTTCCGCACACTCAGTCCAGGTGGCAGCATGAGGGAAAATCACTGTCTTCTAAAACCCAGTTTGAACCTATCTCCCCATTACCTAAGTTGATCCCTGATCCTGGTTCAAATCAATTGTAGCTCCTGTGCAGAATGCTGGGTGATGGAAAAGATTATGGAATCAGAGCTTAATACAGAAGTCATCCAATGAGTTACAACCCACCATTACCACTCTAAGTCTGGCGGTCTACCCACAGGCCACCCAAAGGACCAATGTCAGCCTTTTCATGCTCCTTATCAAAAAACAAAACAAACAAACAAACAAACAAAAACATGTACTAAGTGGGTCTATGGAAATATAAAACTATTTTGTTGTAAAGTCCATCTTTTATATCCTTCAAGTAAGGTTATTTATTCTAAAGATGTATCTTCCATTCTCTCTCCTGAGTCATAAGAACAGAAATAAAAACCAAAGCAAAAACCCCTCTGTGAGTTCCTTTAGTAGACACCTCTGCCTGCTGTAGAGGAGGTATAAATAATTTATTGAGTTTCCATTAAGGTCAACCAGAGTGTATATTATGTCCAATGTGTATGTGTCAGAGGAGTGTGAGCTCTGAGCTAATGATCCAGGAGCAAGATAGGGAAGGTTTCTGTTGCTTCCAGTGAGTATAGATATGTCCTGACATATAATTTACCAGTACAGATATGGAAAACAACAGGAAGACAGAAGATAAATGTGATAGGACTCTATATATAGCATGTTATGTGGAGCTGCTCTGAGCACTTACTCTTCTTTCATTGCCTGGCTTGATTAACCATCTGATGTTTCTTTAGGAGCCTTTGTAAAGGAATGGGAATTGCTGGTGACCAGCCTCTATTAGAGCCCTGCTTAATTAAGTCTCTCAGAAGGGATTCTGTTTGGTTTAATGAAATGGTTGTGAGAAGGAATCAGACCCAGCATTGTATGAAATGTGTTTCTCCTGCTGATGCCTTGAATCAAAACCCCTAGTACCGAACTCATCACCTCTCTGCCCACCCCCTGCCTGGCCAAGTTCACCTCCCACGAGTCTCACCCTTGCCTTCTCCCCTCTACCCATGGCCATTCTCCTGGCAAGGGACTTCTGAGTCTTTTCCCAGAATTATTGCAGCTGGCTGGCCCCTGGCTGGCCTCTGAGAACCACTCTGACCGTCTTTCCCCTCACTTCACCCCATTGTTGGCAGTTATAGCCGTAAAACTATCTAAACTTGTCTCGCCGCCACTCAGAAATGCCTGACTACTCCCATCCTCAGCCCCCATCTCAGCAGCCAACAGTTACCCATTGCTTGGACCCTAAAGGCTTGGAACTTTGTTCCTTCAGCCAGGCACCAGGTACTACTCTACTAACTCTTAAGAATGCCCTGCTCCGAGACATCCAATACCCAGGCAGGCACCTTCCTTTTTGCTCTGCCTTGTTGTTCTCAAGTTTCTTTTAGAGAGACTAGAGTGCTCCCCCCATCTCCAAGGGCATATCTTATTGTATAGATTTTGTGAGAAAATACATGTTGAGTGCCTTTAGCATAGTGTTTAGTGCTGATTAAATAATTATTAAAGAAGAATGATTATGATGATGATGATGATTAAATCACTTAGAATAGTCTTTGGCACATAATAATTACTTAATAAATGTTAGTCTTTCCCTATCTCCAAGTTGCTTACATGTAACAGGCATTCACAGACTCCAAAAATTTTGGACTTTCCTTCTTAAAAACTTCTAGGGCACCTGGCTGGCTCAGGTGATAGAGCATACAACTCCTGATCTCAGGGTTGTGAGTCTGAGCCCCATGTTGGTTGTAGAGGTTACTTAAAAATAAAATCTTTTTTTTTTTTTTAATAAAGCCTCTGACTTTCAGAGTTGATTACACACGAAACTCATGCATTTGTGTGAAACACTTGTTTCCTCACTCCTCAGCTTGCTGCCTCTGATTTATCCTTTTGGTCCTCTCCAAAATGTCACCTCCTCAGGAATGTGATCCCTGACCACTCTAAGGAACACCCTTCCCCTCCTATCCTAACTTCACTCTGTTTTTTTTTTCTTTATGGTGCTCAACAGTACTTGTAATAGTCCGTTGGCAGTAGATTGTGTGTCTTCAGCTCCTGACACAAGACCTGTCCCAGTGTGGTCATTCAATAAATATTTGTTCAGTAATGATCGATTTCAACCCAGACCAAATATGCAGAATGTACATTCCACATTCAGACTGTGAAAATGAAGACTGCAAAGAACTATCAGTAAAGAGAAAAGCCAACAAATAAGTCTGGGTATGCCGAGCATGACTTTAAGAAAAGACATTCTCATTGTGAAACTTGTACTGTGTTACCCCTGGAACATGTTCCCATCACTCTTCGCATGTATGGCTTGACCAGCCAGTTCCACTTAATACTGAGAGCATTCTACCTAAAAACAGAAACATCATCTAACCCCAACACTAAAGGGCTCCACGTGCTGTAGAGTCTCCTGTATGAAAAGTAGATGGAGCAAAGCCTGGAAGATGGGAAACTGTCCTTTAAGTATAAGTATACATTTAAGTATATTTGCACAGATTTGTTTTTTCCTCAGTTTCAATTACCTAATTTAAATTTCTACTGAACACTTTTGCATAATAAGTACAATACAGCCGTACACAGGATCCCAAAATTATCAAGTTTTCTGTGCCAGAAGTACATGACTTGGTGAGTTAAAAAGCTTAAAAGGGAAGACTCAGAATATTCTTGTCATTACAGTTACTGTGTTTGAACACATTTCACACAGAACAATCCTTTTTTGGAATACACTTTTGTCAAGATAACATTCTTGAACCTGTCAGAATTTACTTGCAGGGATATTCAGAGAAGTAGGTGTGCTTCCTACAAGCAACCATGACTGCTCTACTGACACTTTCACTTCATGAATTATTTTTTTAAAAGAAAGCAAACTTCTCATCTCATTTATTTTAATGCTTTGAGGCAGGTCGGAAAGTATTATTTTTTAAAAGAGTAGGACTCCTAATTAAATCAGATGCAGGCTTTGAAATTAAGTCAGGTCGTCTGTCTTCTTCACCAGGAAACTATGTCAGACCCCCCACTGTATGCTTGGTGTCTTGTTCTGTGCTCTCACAGCCTCCTCCGTATACCTACAAAAGATATTTGAGTCTTTCAGCTCTGAATTCTGAGGAATTTTATCTCCCGAACTATGTCCATCATTCTGCCTGGCATAGAGTAAGAGCTTAATAAATAATAATGAATGAATGAATGAATGAATGAATGCGTGCATGCATGAATGAATGAATGAGTTAGTCATTGGCTTGGAGAGATGTTAGTCAATTGCTCATCCAATCATAAGCCTCTTTCTTTTTCCCTACTTTAGACATTATCTATACAAGTAACACCTCATTAATGTATCACTGAATACTGTATTGTGAAGTATATGGCTTCATCTGAGAAGCCATGTCGCTCCAGATGTGAATTTTTATTCAATTTATAGGAAACTGTTCTTACCTGTGTTCTGGGCAGTAAGTACTTTGTGATAAAGTCTTAAAACTGCAGGCCACAGATTTTCTTCTTGATAATGAATAATGGCTCTTATTTAAACTTAAATTAATCAAATGAGTCTGTAATCTAAAAAGAGACCTTTATAGAAAGTAGTCCACAATAGGGATACCTGCATGACTCAGTTGGTTAAGTGTCTGCCTTTGGCTCGGTCATGATCCCGGGGTCCTGGGATTGAGCCCTGGATTGGGCTCCTTGCTCAGCAGGGAGTCTGCTTCTCCCTCTCCCTCTCTGCCTGCTGCTCCCCCTACCTGTAATATCTCTCTCTCTCTCTCTCTCTCTCTCTCTCTCTCTCTCTCTGTCAAATAAATAAGCAAAATCCTAAGGAAAAAAAAATAGTCCGCAATAGTACAAGCTACATATTTCATGAACCTAACTAGTGAGTTCGGACACATTTTTTGCCCCTGCTTGTCAAGGCTTCAATACGGCAAGCCCAATAAGTCCACTCACACTTAAAGGGAGCTATTAGCCCACAAGAGTCCTGGTATGCCCTGAAACATCCATCCAGTGACATTGTTCCCATTGCAAAGTCTCTTTTTCTTTTTTGTCAAATGAAGATGACATCACTACTGTTTAACAGAGCAGAGCAGAGAAGCAATAGCACTTGCTCTAGGTATATTCCAACATTACTTGACTGTTATCTTCTTCCCCCCGCCCTTTTACCCAACAAGGGTGGCATAAGGATTTACAGGAAAAATTCTGTCTGTCTAGTTCTTTGAAATGAATAACATTAAGTATAGCAGATATCCGTGTTGTTGGTCAATGAAATAATAGTCTACAAGCCAGTGCAGATTGGTTTCTGTCTTATTCTAGCTTTTTTGAAATTTAATTATGCACATTCACGCTTTCCAATTCTAACAAGGACCTTGTTATGAACAGAACTCTGAAGCTTACTGTCTATGTTATAAAGTGAGCATTTAAAAAGTACTACCTTAGTTGCCAGAGTTACAGCCCAGACAGGAAGATGTAAAAATGCATAATTCTGAATTGACTTGGTAAGAAAAGTAAAAGCACTTGAAATGGAGAAACCTGGTGGAGTATCAGAGGAAGAGTGTGTTTGGGCCAAAGGTGCACATCTGCATCCATGAAAGACTCCATCCAGGCCCTTGAAGATCGAAACATGGCTCCTCCCTGTGTCTCATGAGGTATTGCCACCATCCATCACTCCAAACCACTCCTCAGTGGGATTGTGTTTTTTCTTCCTCCAAAGTCCTCATTCATGAAAATCAGACCCAGGTAGGTGGCCAGAACTGAGGGCAGGGGTGGGGGGTGGTTGTAATAGAGGGTAGAAAAAACTGATCATCCAGGAAGGTGAGCCTCCAGCCCAAGCTAGCACCCGGTCTCTCACTATAAAGAGGAGGAAAAGCTATTCACTCAGGAAGCAGCCCATAGGTAAGAACTGGGGTATGTTTCAGTTGTCTGCCCTGCAGGTGATGACAGCAACAGATTTAGGTGACCCTCAGCAAGCAGGGAGAAGTGGGTGTGTGCCTCCAAGCCAGCCAGGGGGTTTGGAGAAGAAACAAACACAAGGAAAAAATCACAGACTCTCTTCCAGGATTTGGATACATTAGGGAGAGAGCAACATAGCGGGGCTGCATTTTAACTTTCATGCACCCAAGGCACTTTGTGTTTGTAGACACTCCCTTCATTAAAAGCATTTTTTTAAGTTATATCTTACGTCTACATTGGAATAAAGATAAATATAATCCAGGCTGGGTTCATTGTTATGGATAAGTTGTCACATCCATTTTTTTCTTCTGATTTTAAATGAACTTAAAATGAAAACATCTAGTGGGCCCCTAAAAGTAAGTGTCCTGGGCACAGTGCAAACTGTGCCCAGTGGACAAGGAGGCCACATCATGGAAAGGTCTGAACGTTCCTCATACTACATTCTTATCAAAAGGAAACAGGGTGTTCCAGAATAGAAAATAATATAGGGTAATGGCTCACAAGTCACTTCTACCTATGAGCTGTATGACCTCGAACAAATTAATTTATCTGAATCTTGACTTCCTCATAAATTTTAATTGTATTTGAATGAGATATATACAAAATAATTTCCCTGCTTACTGTTTCAAAGCACTAATTTAATGGTATGGAAAAACACTTAAAGTGGAGTCAAAAAAGGTAGCTTCTAGTTCTGTTGTTGTTGTTTTTGCTGTGTGACCTTGAGCCAGGCACCTAACCTCTCTGAGTATTGGTTTCATCATCTATAACAATATCTGCCAACCTTACAAGATTGCTAAAAGAGCAATGAGATCACGGATATAGAAGCATGTGTATTACCAGCTAAAAGAATTATATATAGGAATTATTATTACCAAAGAAGTTGAAAATTCTATAGAGGGAAGTGTACAATGCCTGGCACACAAAAGCTATTTGGTAGATGTTTACTGAATGAATGAATGCCTCACAAAGCTTTCAACACTTAGAATACTAAAGTCTGGGCAGCCTGGGTGGCTCAGGGGTTTAGCGCCGCCTTTGACCCAGGACATGATCCTGGAGACCCAGGATCGAGTCCCAGGTTGGGCTCCCTGCATGGAGCCTGCTTCTCCCTCTGCCTGTGTCTCTACCTCTCTGTCTCTTTGTTTCTCATGAATAAATAAATAAAATCTATTTAAAAAAAAAAAAGAATACTGAAGTCTCCACTGGTATACTTAATGGTGAAAAGCATTGCAAAGGCCGCTGAAGACAAAAATGACAAGTATTTCATTTGAGAAGGAGATTGTAACTAATAACCCATAACTATAACTTTCACCAACATGTAAGTGTCTTAGATTGTCAGCTTCAAGAAGGTACACGTCTTGCATTTTTTGTATCTCCAGCGTTTCCCATCCCAGTGTTGATACACAACAGGCACTCAGCAAATGCTTAGAAATTGAATTGAATTGAATTTATCCAACAAGACTTGCTCTAGTAGCCATTCTTAATCTCTCTTCATATTGAAACATTCTTAATTCCATTCTTTCCCCCAGGCTCTTCCTTGGCTGTTTGTATCAGTGAGACTCAAAAAAAAAAAATGGCTTTTGATAAATATTATTTGAATGAATAAATTCATAAGTTTCCCATTGTACATTTATTTTAAATTTGTGTTGCTAACCACATAGCTAGCAGATGCTTGAGAAAATACACTTTGTACTGTAGGAGATACAATAGAATAGTTTAAATTCATACACTACTTTCATCAAATCATACTTCAAAATTCCATTCATGATTCTTGCTAGTATAAATCATCATACAAGTCCATTATACCTTGGAAGAGAATCATGAGCAGATCTAGGAGTTTCTCATTGGTAGGACCAGTCCTGCATACTCTTTTCTCAGCTTTGGAGGGTGGCCCCTCATTGTTCAAAAGCAATGTGCTCAATGGGGCGCCTGAGTGGCTCAGTTAAGCATCTAACTCTTGATTTTGACTCCGGTCATGATCTCAGGGTCATGAGATAGAGCCCCGCATTGGGCTCTCCACTGGATTTGGAACCTGCTTCAGATTGTCTCTCTCCCTCTCCCTCTGTCCTTCCTCCCCTCCCCTACCCCCCCCCCCACTCCCTACCCACTCCCACATGAGGTCTCTCTCTCTCTCTCTCTCTCTCTCTCTCTCTCTGAAAACAACAATAATGTGCTCAAGGGTAAAGAATTCTCCTGCTGGCTTGCCAGCATCACACGGCTTGCTGAGTCTCTGAAGCTGTGACCACTTGCCTGTTGCAACACAGTGTCTTTGGAGAATTAGCGTGGTGCACTTTATGAAAATTGCTCCTTTTGGTAGCATCTGCATATAAATTGTCATCTCAGTGGTGTAGCTGTGATTATAACTTGCTGAAGTTCTTAGCATAAAGGACACTGACCATCTTTCTCAGGCATAGAACTCTGTCAGAAAAGCCCCATTTCAAACATCTCCCAATCAGCCTTTTTAAAAAAAAATTCTCTCTTTGGCTGGCCTTCTTTGATGTGCATTTTCTACGGGGTTTTATCCTTTCTCCATTAGTTCTAAGGCACTGGTGTTGTGTGTGCAGTGGGAAAGTCCCTGCATGGTTGCTGGATGTTAATTATCTTTAGTTCTGGGGAAAAATAATGGAAGGAAGACTTAAGATTTCATTTACAATTTGTGGAGGTTTCTGTGACTTCTCTCTGTACTGAAAATAACTGTCACTAGTAAATTGTGAAGAGCGGCACATTAATGATAGCGCGATGTTCTACATGGAACAGAGAACAGCTTTTGAAACAGAAACTTTACCGTTCTGTGAAAGAAGAGCATAAAGGTAGAAATGTGGTCTTTAACCTGTGCCTAACCATCTCTCATTAGCAAAAAGCAATTCAACTATCAAGAAGAAAAGAAAGTCCTGGCACATAATCTCCTAAAATATTCTGGGGGGTTACCTAATCTGCCTACCACGACTTTTACACTTCTCTGGGTGGGCCAGCTCTGTCCTGAATCTATTTGAAGGAGCTATCTCCTCCAAATTCAAGCTGTGTCTGCATATTCCTTTCGAAGCCATGCACACAGTAGGAGCTCAACAGAGTTCGTCAACTTGATGGAATCACAAGGAGATTCATCCTTGTGCCATGAATTGGCACCACTCATATCTGGCCTAGCACAAAGTCAAGTTCTGCTCTCTTCCTAGATCCCTTGGCCACTTCTGCATCCCACCATGCCACAATAGGGGGACTCAGTGATGACTTTCATCTTCAAAACCCCATTATTAAAATCCAAATTTGAAAGGAAACCAGCATGGCCAGTACTTCAGGGTAGTCATTTTTCTCTTACTCCGTGGAGGGTACCACGTATCATGCAGGTTAAGGCTGCTTCACTTGTTTGTAAACTGCAAGGCACCTCACAAATGCAAGGAACCACCGCCCCTTCATTGTTTTGCAGAGCCAATAGAAAGGACACTAAGAGTCAATATGACTTTGAAACCTGGCTCTGACATATGCCATGCAGCCTTTGATTTTAAATATAACAAACAAACAAACAAAAAAAAACCTGTCTAAGTTTTGTTTTATCGTAGTTGGAATAATAAAACTAGTCCCCACCCCCACCCCCAACTCATTGGAGTGGGATTAAGTGAGATACTTGAAAGCACCTGTTACAAAACAGTTGCTCAACAAATGCTGGTTGTTCTTCCAAAGAGCCTCTGGCAGGACCAAACTGTCCAACAAGGGAACAAGAAACTATGGCTGCAGGTGATGAGTGCATGGCAAAAAAGAGAATAGGCATTATCTGGTGTTCAGTGTCTGTGTGATGACAGTGGGGAGGCAGAGACAGTGATGCAGATGCTCGATCCTACACAGTATAGTGGGGATGCCCCACACAAGAGTCTTCCCATTTAGAAAAAAGGGACATTCCTGTCTTCGTCCGCTATAGCCAGGGATTGGGAGGCTTGCAGCATCCACAGTACCACCCAAGTTATACCTATGAGCCCACCTACCTTTACAGGAATCAGAGCCTTTCCTCCCAGATTCTTTCCAAGCATAGCTTTTCCTGAAACTACTGTTTTCTGATTGCAGATAAATCATTGCTTACAGTTTTGACAAATTTGATATTATATGAAATACACGAAGTATATGTAGCATTCTCCTTATTTCCAGAAGAAGCATCAATAGGCAAGTGTGGACTCGCCTACTCACGCTCGTTCATATCTTCAATTTAAATTGAATTAGGTTATTTGCTCCTTTGTCAGTTGGAGACCATCTTTTCCTTTAACTTTTTTTCCTTTAGTTTGTGTAGGACATAATTCTCATTTTTAAAAAAATTTTCCTTTAGAGGTGCCTGGCCAGCTCAGTCAGTAGAACACATGACTCTTGCTCTCAGGGTCATGAGTTTGAGCCCCATGTTGGGCATAGAAATTTCTTACATACGTTTAAAAAAATCTTTACCACTGCCCAAATTATTTAGGAAGAATCTTAGGTAATGTGGCTTTGCCCTAGGAAGTGATTGGAATTAGTTGGAGACGTTCCATGATTATTAAAGGTGTGTTAAAGTGAGGCCTGAAGGCTCCATTTTATTCTAGGCACAGATGGATATGGACATGTCAGAGGCTTTCACAGTGTGTCTGAGGTGGTACTAAGGCAAATTTACCCCCTGGAGTGCCCTGAGACACTGGGGGTGGGTTGGGTTTCTAGCCAATTCAGTTTCTAGGGCTTCTCCAACCGCACAAGGGCAGCTTGAGGGGAACACCATAACCTCTGCCCTTCAGTAGCTTGGCATCTTTCACATGGAAAGGTGAATGCAAAGACCTGGGAAGACAATTATTCAGAGCAGCGACAGGACCAGCTGAGTACATGGGATGTTTACGTTGTGGATGGGGCTCTCACGCGGCTGTCGGAACCAAACAACATCTGTCACGGTCCTGTGGGGCCCAGAGGCCCTCATCACCTCCATGTCAGAGAGAGAAGGGGAGGGGGGTCCGACTGTGACACCATCTGTGTGCCAGGGACTTGGGCCAAAAGGCCTGGCGCTCGAGGGCTTCATTTCACTCTCTCCAGTCTGCAACAAGGAAAATCTTGGAACAGGCTGACAGCATTTCCCTCCTCCTCTCACTTACCTAGCCTGCCACAGCCACGAAGCCAACACACAACTGGTCATTTGCTGCTTTCATGAGTCCAAGTGGCTGCTTTCTGTGGTCACCCTCAGATCTTCAGCTCACCTCCTCCAGAGCTGAGAACAACGAATGACTACTGGTGGCAGCATCATCCTCCACAGAAGGAACACACGGGTCCCCCTGGGCCTGTGCTGTGTCACCCAACAAGGTTTTCCCCAACAAGGCTCACATGACAGATTATTGTCCCGGGCAAGAAGAAAAGGCATATCCTCAGAGTGAAGAAAGGGAAGCTACACCTCCCTCCCATACTCCCCTGCCCCCTCCTAGCCTTGACCCCCTCCCCCCCACTTTGCTCCTCAAGGTTTCAATCCATGGGCAGGAACATTGGCAGCACGTGGGAGCTTGGTAGCTCTGCAGCATCTCACACTCACCCACACCCGCAGGATCAGAATCTACATTTTAATAAGACCCCCCCACACACAAGGTGATTCCTATGCAGGGCCAAGTTCCAGAAGCCCCACTCTGACTCTTTTATTAATGATCAGATGTATGATCTACTTTGTTATTTGCAAGTGTAAGGAAATCTCAGCTTATTCCAAGTCTTAGAAGAAAAAGTAATGAAGACACCGAAACATCTGCAGGTTGAAAAGCACAAGTACAGAGATGTTGACTGTTGATAACAGCAATGTCTGGCTACCTTGGCCCTGGCCCCGCCTCATTGAGGTTCCTGTGAAGAGAAAAGAGCATGTGCTGGCAGTTTCTTAGATAGAAGCACCCAGAGGTTAGGGAGGGAGTGTTTCCTCCACTGCCTGTCTGCTCTCTGAGCAGGCGGGGGAGACCCAGGCCCTCACTTCCACCTTCTGCAGCAGCCAGAGAAGAGCCAGTGAAAGCCACTTGGAACTTCCCTGTCACTCAGAGGCCATTAAATTTTTACAAGATGAAAAGTACTTTTTCCAAAAATAAAACTCAGAGTTATCATTTCACTGGGCTGGGGAAATGTACAGTGTCTTTTTATAGCTGCAAATAAGAGCAGTTCTATAACAATCCTAAATTTCCTCCTTTGATTCTACAATCTTCTGTCCTTCGCAGGAAAAATAAAAATAAAAAATCCGTGGTAGCGCCCTCAGGTGTCATTCAGACCCTCGGGGCACACCTGCAGCCGCCTGCACACTCTCAAATTCCTCCACTGGCAGGGACACTTTCTCCTGATGTAAGAGTGCGGTGTCGCCTTCACACCTCTCCTCCTGGGTGTCCCCTTTCACAATAAGCTGTTGTAAAAGCTCAGACGCCTTCAAGGGCCACCCATGGAATGAGAGTGAGTGTGGGGGATGTGGGGACCGTGCAGCAAAGGAGGGGTGTAGCAGGAGGGCATGGCTCATTGCTAGGGAATTTCCATGACTCCTTCCAGCTCATTCAGGGGTCTGGTTTGGTAAAGCTGACCTGGCACATGTTTGCATTATCTTCGACTATCCCAATTCTTGAGGGCCGCAAGAGAGGGCAAGAGAGAGAGCTCATTACTGTCCTGCTCTTGCAGGGGGAGTACTGTGACCAGTCAAGGCTCCCAGCAGCTGGTGTTTTTTCTGCAGACTCCAAAGGAGATAATAAGTCTCCTAGCAGAGATCCCCAAGGAGCAGCTTGCTTATGTTTTGTGGCTATTGTTGTTGTTTTGTCTCACGTAATTTTTTAAAAATGTTGAATTTCTTAGAACATTTAAAAATCAGGAAATTTCACATCTTAAATCCCTATTTCCGGCTTCCTGAGACTTGGGAAATCCAGTGACACTCACCCATATTTCCCCGTGGCAATAGTCAGCCCCGTGTGTAGCCACTGCCTGCTTTAGACACCCCTTCCCCTCCTCCACCATCCCCTCCACACCTGCCCCTGCCTCCCCCCACATTCTGACCCACCTGGTCCCAGAGGGCTTTCCACTTCCCACCCCTTTCTACAGCCAGCTGGGAAGCAGGGTTCCCAGGCAGGGCTGGTGTCTAAGAGGCCAGATGGTTGAGAACAAGGCCTTGGGGAAGGTCTACTTCATTTGGTTTACAAAGAACTAAAATGTTTCTTTGTCTCAGAACAGCAGATTTTCTTTTAGAAGGCTTGCCTTGAAAAGAAAATGAAAAAACAGTGTGGTGAAAACCCAGAGTGCCAGCCTAATGGCAGTATAACTAGCAGGTTCCCTAAGTGCTGTCAGTCCTCCTTTGGGCATCTCTTTGGCTCCAGCCACTCCTCAGGAACGTTCTCCCATCCATGCCATGTATTATCTGGGTGCAGACAACACAGCCCCTCCCCATCCTCACCAACCTGGCTGCAAGGCTGCTGTGAGTCTCTGTTTCTCCAATGCCCCTGGTGCTGCATTTCACTTCAATCATATAAAAGTGACTCGTCTCTAACCATTTCTTTGTTTGTTTTTTTTTAATTATTATCCGTGATTTGCCATCTATGGAAAAGAACTGAGGACAGTATAATTTATCCACCTCCTGCTTAATCCAAACCTAGCACATTGCCACACAGCTCCAGACTGTTTCTTTCCTGAGGAATAAAAGCACACAGGTATCCCACCCTGATCTTCTTCTCTTTTTTTTTTTCTTAATATTTTTTTAAAGATTTATTTATTTATGATAGACATAGAGACATAGAGAGAGAGAGAGGCAGAGACACAGGAGGAGGGAGAAGCAGGCTCCATGCCGGGAGCCTGATGCGGGACTTGATCCCGGGACTCCAGGATCGCGCCCTGGGCCAAAGGCAGGCACCAAACCGCTGAGCCACCCAGGGATCCCCTGATCTTCTTCTCTTTAACTTCCCAGAGGTCACTAGCAGCCTAAAGCACTTCTCTTATATTAAATACATTTCTTTTAGATTTAAACATTGAATACAGGTTCCTTTTTAAGTGCTATGTGGGGTTCCACTGTAAGATGCCCCATGATGGATTATAGTCTCTTCTTGATGGACATAGAAATTGTTTCCTACTTTTTGTATTACCAGCAATGCTGCAGTGAAGGCTCCCGTGTCTGTCTTCCTACACACACCTGCATGCGTCTCTTTATACTCCTGGAAGTGGAATTGTGAGTCACAAGGCAGCACTTCTTGACTTTATTGCCAAATCCTTCTGCAGAACAATTGCCTTGCTTTAGCTCTCTGAGCAGCCATTCATGAGAGCTTCCTTTCCTCCCCATCTTTTCCACTACTCGGCATGTCAAGGCTCTTGATTTGAGCCAATTTGAGGGTAGGATGACATCTTGTTATTGTTTGAATTTTTCTCTAATTACAGGAAAGACTGAGTATTTTTTCACATGTTTAGGGGCCGTGGAAATTTCTCATCCTGTGAATTGTCCATTCACTGATGTTGCACTTTTTTTTTTTTTTTTTTGCCCAACAAATATATTTATTTTTATTTTTTTGTTTTCTTTTTTTTAATAATAAATTTCTTTTTTATTGGTGTTCAATTTGCCAACATACAGAATAACACCCAGTGCTCATCCCGTCAAATGCCCCCCTCAGTGCCCGTCACCCAGTCACCCCCCGCCCTGCCCTCCTCCCCTTCCACCACCCCTAGTTCATTTCCCAGAGTTAGGAGTCTTCATGTTCTGTCTCCCTTTCTGATATTTCCCACCCATTTCTTCTCCCTTCCCTTCTGTTCCCTTTCACTATTATTTATATTCCCCAAATGAATGAGACCATATAATGTTTGTCCTTCTCCGATTGACTTACTTCACTCAGCATAATACCCTCCAGTTCCATCCACGTTGAAGCAAATGGTGGGTATTTATCATTTCTAATGGCTGAGGAATATTCCATTGTATATATAGACCACATCTTCTTTATCCATTCATCTTTCGATGGACACCGAGGCTCCTTCCACAGTTTGGCTATTGTGGACATTGTTGCTAGAAACATCGGGGTGCAGGGGTCCCGGCGTTTCATCGCATCTGCATCTATGGGGTAAATCCCCAGCAGTGCAATTGCTGGGTCGTAGGGCAGGTCTATTTTTAACTCTTTGAGGAACCTCCACACAGTTTTCCAGAGTGGCTGCACCAGTTCACATTCCCACCAACAGTGCAGGAGGGTTCCCCTTTCTCCACATCCTCTCCAACATTTGTGGTTTCCTGCCTTGTTCATTTTCCCCATTCTCACTGGTGTGAGGTGATATCTCATTTCAATTGGGTTGTCCTATGGATTTGTAGATATGTTTTCTAATTCTAGTAAGAAATTGTTTGGAAGTTATGTGCATCACAGATTTCCCTGTGCATACGTGGGTGAGTGTGTGTGTGTGTGTGTGTGTGTGTGTTTATATGGGGTCTTGTTTACAGAAATATTTAATTTTAATGTAGTCTAGTTTGTTAATACTTTTCTTTATGGCTTATGTTACGTCTTACTTTAAAAAGATTTCCCTATCTTGCAATCATACATACATTTTCCTGTGTTAAAAAGGTTTTTTTTTTTTTTTTTTAAGTTTCAAAGTTTTTTCTAAAAGTTTTAAAGTTCTACTTTTCACATGTAAAGCATTGTTCCTCTGGACCATTTTGTATATGTTAGGAAATAGGAACCTTATCAATTTCCCACTTCCACTGAATTTTTTTTCCCATGCTTATCTGCAATGTCACCTGTGTCACATATGTTTTCACATATGTTTGGAGCTGTTTCTGTTTGCTTGGTCCTTTTTAAAATATGCTACCCCTCAACCACATGCCTTCATTACCAAGGAAGGCTTCAGAGTAATGGCAAGTCCCACTGTCTTCTGTATTTCCAACTTCTCTTAACTCTTTCTAACCTTTGGCTCTTCTGTAAGAATCTTAAGATCAGCTTGTTGTGTATCATGAGAATCTCTTGTGGGACTTCATTTGAATTGCTGTGCTATAGATTAGTTTGGGATCTTCTTTAAAGAGCTATCTTTTGTCAGGTTAAGGAGGTTTCTTTTTATAAGGAGTTTAGTTGGGCACCTGGGTAGCTCAGTAGTTGAGTATAAGCCTTCAGCTCAGGTTGTGATTCCCAGGGTCCTGAGATCAAGTTCTGCATCAGGCTCCCTGCAGAGAACCTGCTTCTCCCTCTGCCTGTGTCTCTGCCTCTCTCTGTGTCTCTCATGAATAAATAAATAAATCTTTAAATATATAGAGAGAGAGAGTTTGGTAAGAATTCTTAAGCCTAAATGAGTGTTGAATTCCATAAAAAAAGAACTTTCTGTGTCTATTGACATGATGACATGGTTTATGACATAATCTCTCAATCTATTATATTTCATAATAGAGCTTTTAAATATCAAGCTATGTTTACATTCCTTGAGTATATTGTCCTTGGTCATACATACTGCTGACTTAATTTGCTAGTATTTTATTTAGGGATTTTTCATTCACATTCATTTTTTAGATTAGTCTATAACATTCTTTTTTTTAATATTTTATGTATTTATTCATGAGAGAGAGAGAGAGGGAGAGGCAGAGACACAGGCAGAGGGAGAAGCAGGCTCAGAGCAGGGAGCCCGACATTGGACTCGATCCCAGGTCTCCAGGATCAAGCCCTGGGCCTAAGGCAGGTGCTAAACCGCTGAGCCACCCAGGGATCCCAGTCTATAACATTCTTATACTTCCTATTCATTTTTAGTTATTAGCCAAATGAGTTGGGTAGCTTTCTCTTTTCCCTCTCTCTAAATTAGTTGATATAATAAAGAGTTTATTTGTTCCTTGAAGATTTGTTAAGCATCATGTGTAAAACCATTCAGGCTTTGTGTCTTTTGACTACTGATTTCAGTTTCTCTAATGGTTATTTTATTCAGACTCTCAACTTCTCCTTGAGTCATTTTGGTAATTCATTGTTTTCTAGGAAATTATCCATTTCATTGTAGTAGTCAGCATTATTGGCACAAAGAGATACATCATAATACTTCGTGTTTTTAAAACTGTCTACAACATCAGAAGTTATGACCTCTTTACAATTTCTATTTTCTCCTATCATTATTTCTTCTCCTCCGTCTGTTCCATCCTTCCTTTCTCCTGCCTTTTTCACTGTTTCATTTGCACACATGACAAAGCTCAACTCTGAAAAGTAACTCCTTCTGCAGTGATTTTGAAATTATAATTGATTTCTGAGATGGTAAGCAGGACTATTTCTAAATTCTCATGAATCTAGGTAGAATGTGCTGCCAGAAAGATTGTCTCCGGGTAGTTTCATCTTCTATCTTCCATGGTATTTTTCTAATTCTGACTATAGACGCCGATGTTGCAACTTGGAGTATAATCAAACCCCAACCCCCAACGCTAAGACTTCCAAACTAGCTGCTTTAGAAGGAAAAAAGGCACCGTTTTATCCTTCTTTGCCTTCATATCCAACAGATTATTTTTCCCTATGTCAGAAATTAGTTTAATTGCTAAATTTTACGTGTTGTAAATGTTTCTATTAAACTTATGAAAAGAAAAAGATATTCTTTTTCAGATACTCGCTCATATATTCTTGTGCCAAACTCAAAGAAAGCCCGTGAGCTTCTTCACTTGCCCCATGATCTTTGTGCCCTGCCCTCCCACATCTTACCCCCTCAACCTGCAGAATCTGTGTGCTTATTTCATCTCAGAGTCCCTGACATTTTTCTATTATCCTAAAGGCTACTCGGTCATAGTCATTCTTTCTCTTTTCCAGATACCATCAAGAAGACCAAATCAAACAGAAAGGGGGGTTGAGGGGGGTGAGGATGGCAGCACATTCCTGTGACAATCTTCTGGCTCCTGGCCAAAAGTTTTACTTAGCGGATCTTCTCTTTCCTTCCTAGACTGTCTGCCTACCCCCAAGTAGTTAAACATAAAGCAACTTCTGCACTTGGAAGGAAGTGTAAATCCCCACCACCTACTTCCCTCTGAGCAGAAAGAGGTTGTTTTTTGTTTGTTTTTGTTTTGTTTTGTTTTGTTTCCCAAAACAGGTCCCTTCAGGAGGAGACTGGAGTTGCCTGCACTTCTGAGCTCCTTGTTCCCACAGAGCCTGGAGCAGCCCCAACCCTGACGGGACAGTTGCCCTTGGCACAACCCCTTGCCATGAGACTCACAGAAAGTTTCAAGTAGCCCAACTCTTTCAGTGAAACAAAATAGCAATTTCAACACATAATCAGCTACTTCCATCACAGTGGCAGCTGGTACATTGTGAACCTTCAGTAAATATTAATCAATAGCTATCCAGTGGCACTGAAGAGAGACAAAAGCATAATCTGATGGCTTAACCAAGGTCACACTAAACAGAAACCAGGCCTTAATTTTCCAGGGATGGCACATGTCCCACCAGTTAGAGATGCTTGAGCCAGGGGAATCTACCCAACGCCAAAGCATTTTTCATCCACAGGCAAGCTCTGCAAGACAAAGGATGTGTTCTGTTTATGGTTGATCTGTATTAGTGAAAGGAGATTACAAAGACCCTAAACCAGCTTCATGAGAATTTTCTGTAACTGTGTGCTGATCCATCAAGGGAGGGAGCTGAGTTAGATCCTGACTGTAGCCCTTCACACAAAGCCACAGCATTAGCAAATGCCTCCTTCCACCCCAAAATGACCTTTTTGTCTAAGACAGATGCAATCAGTATCACATCTTATGTAGTTTTCTACATCTGAAAGTTGGCCATGCTGGCGATGGGTCTTGACTCCATGAACAATCTTCCAAGAACTAAAACAAAATGGAAGACATTATTTCAAAACACAAAGAGAGGGAACTTTGCCAAAATACGTGACAAATTTAGTCTGTTGGTTACATGGGTAGGTGCTGACATAGCTCCTGATTTTCTCAGATGGTATAATTTCAAACAATCACCCCTTATTGAGAAGATCAGCAGGTTAGCCTAATCTCCAGGCAAGAATGGGAAGAAGGGGGATGCCTGGGTGGCTCAGCGGTTGAGCATCTGCCTTCGGCTCAGGGCATGATCCTGGAGTCCTGGGATGGAGTCCCACGTCGGGCTCCCTGCATGGATCCTGCTTCTGCCTCTGCCTGTGTCTCTGCCTCTCTCTCTGTGTCTCTCATGAACGAATAAATAAAATCTTAAAAAAAAAAAATGGGAAGAAGGCTTCTGATGAGAACCACTGTCTGAACTGACAAGGCCTTTGCCGGGCAGAGCAGAAGTCTCCTGGTGAGAGGCTTCTTTCCAGGGCAAACTGTTGCTTCCCAGAGGCATTTCCAGCTCCATTTTCCTAAGTGCTTTACTCTCTGACCTACCTGGTCACCCCTCCTTGATTTTGCTCCCCTCTGTCCTGTACCCACAGGCAAGACACCCCCCAATCCTGCCCCACCCAGCTCCCCTCACTCCATCAAGACCCGCTTTGAAACCCATTCCTACACAGGCCCTGGACTTCCTCTGCCTATACAGCTCCAGGGAGGAGACACCCCATCACAGTCCTTCAGCCTGTTCCCTGGCTCTTGGAGGTGTACTATCGGTAAGACACACCCCATAAATATAGTCTGCCTCATGCCACTTATGTATCTTGTCTCCACCAGATTTTAAGCTCCTTCAGGGAAGAGCCTTTACACTTTAATCAAGTGTTTTGCACATGGCAGTCTCCTAATAAAGATATCATGATTGACTTCCAGTCAGTTAATTTTTTTTAAAGATTTTATTTATTTATTTATTAGAGACACACAGAGAGAGGCAGAGACATAGGCAGCAGGATAAGCAGGCTCCTTGAAGGAAGCCTGATGCAGGACTCAATCCCAGGACCCTGGGGTCACCTGGGCCAAAGGCAGACGCTCAACCACTGAGCCACCCAGGTGCCCCAGTCAGTTAATTTTCCAATGTACCTACAATCACAGTCATGATTATAAAGGCTATTTTTTAAAGCTACTAAAACTTTGCTTGTGATTCATAAAATTCATGAAGAACCAAGGATGAAGTAAGTCCTCAAGCTCTTGACTCAAACTGACTATTGCTGTCGAGACAGCTATACCTTTTAAAATAAAAAACCCTTCCATAGACATAAAGGTAAATTACACATAGCACCTTGCCATCACGAAAGCCTCACACTTGAAAAACTACAAAATTAGGCTCCTGGTTCTTCAGGAATGGAGGCTGATATTATGATTCCCCAGTAGGACCGTGATACATAAACTGCTGCTGCCTCTCAGCAGAGAGGAACATAAGCCAGTCTCTCTCTTTTACAATTATTTTATTTAGAAGGCATGGAAGAGATATATAGAAAAATAACAATGTGAAGAGTACAGGGAGAACTCATTTCTTGGAGCGGGTTTTAAATGAATTAGAAATGTATTTTCACCATCTGCTGCTGCTACTGCTCTTATGAAATTTGGGATTCACAAATTGCAGTTTGTATAACACTAACTCTGGGACTCGGAGAATCTACTCAGGATCTGCAGCCTGGGGGAAATGTTCTGGATTACTTCTGAAAGCTCTGCAGCACAATAAGGAACAGACTCTCTGTAGGGCTTCCCCAACATCTGACAGGCAGCCCCACATGCGCGTCAGGGGAGACGGAGGATGACAGCACCATAGTACTGGGTACTGTACCACATTTCATGTTGGAAAATCCTTCACAACATTCGCTGTGACTGTTCCCAGCATCACTGAATAGAGAAATCCTCATTATCCACCTAAAAAGACATGCTCACTGAGGCTAAAAACATAGAACACCGGACACCGAGGGAGAAGAAAAAGAATGTAAAGGTACATTCTCACACAGCCTCTCTCAAGGAGAAAGACATCTCCCTTATCCAAGTATTTTGTTAAAAAAATTAACAGTAAACATGAAGTGATAAAAGCAGAACTTTTTTTTTTTCATTATTTCTTTATCTTCATTTTTCATTAGATTGGAAAGTGAAAGGAAAGATAGGGACAGAGAAGTTCTCTTCTGAAGTTCTCTAATCATGTCTCAGAGGGTTAGATTCAGACTCTGCAGTTCTAGAACATTCTCTCTAGCAAAGTAACCTCAGGCAGCCAATCTACCAAATACAAATACCTAAAGGTTATTTCACTCATCCTGCCACAGTGCCAGGCGCTGGGACTGCAGAGATGAAAAGACAAGGCACAGAAGGCATAGAAAGGAAAGACAAGTCTAGTCAGAGGGCATAGATGCTGGCAATCACAGTGGGTATGACCACGTGTTCATGGAGGAAGGTATAGAGCGTGGCAGGGCAGAGACAGGATGCAGAACCAGTCAGTCTCAGCCCCACCAATCCAGTGTTCTTCATACCTGTGAAGCCCAGGTCCCCTCCTGTCCTCCTACCCTGAAAACCACTTGCCACACTTGTTCCCCGCAGTCACTACAGGAAGCATAGCACCAGACTTGTGCAGGGAAAAGTGAAATGTATATGCATTTTAAGCACCTATTCTCTACAGGGGGCATTATTTTATCTAATCCTCACCACAACTTCATTTTCCAGATGAGAAAACTGAGGCCCAGAGAAGTTATGTGGTACCCATATCAGAGAGTAAGAATCAAAGGGGCCACCTCTGACCTCAAGACCATGTTCCCTTCACTTACATTTCACTGTTTCCACTCCTTTTGCCTGTAAATAATTGTAAACAGCAACGATGGAGGTAGCCTTATTTCTGTAGACAGAAGTAGACAAGTTTAGGTTAGTGTAGATCGCAATCTGAGGCAGAAATTTAATTTACTGCAAATGGTGGCTCATTATATGCATTTTGGGATTACACTGAAAAACTATCAAGAATACCAAGCATAGCTCTCCCACCATGAGACTCTTGGCCCAAACCCTGTTGTCCTCAGGGCCAGTGCAGTCATGTTGGGGGGACACTGAATCCATATGACACATGGTTCAACATGACTAAGATTGTCACCTCTCTTAATTCTAATCACCCTGCTTAAATATCGTATATAAATAAATACAATAAAAATGGAACACCAATTCCTGCATTGATGCAAAAATCTTAGTGGTTATAAAACCACATGCTGCTTACATACTTTCAATATAAACTAAATTTATTTTCTTGGATCCATAAAGACTGTGGCCCTGTGTCATCACTAGGCAGCAATGACAGAGACAGATTCAAAGAATACAGACGTAGAGCTGAAGATGATCATGACTACTGTTTCCATTTGCAGGATGGGCATGAGGGAGCTGTCAGGGTCCTCCATGAAGTTCCATTGCTGCCTTAAAAACTATCATACATGCTTATGTAGCAAGAACTGGAAAGGAGGAAGATTAATAGCAAAAAGATAAGCTAATAAAGTTATTGATGAACAGAGTTTGTATGATACAGTTCTCTGAAATGGTAACTCTCTAGTTTAGGTTATAGGAGACCTGTCTTCTTTCCAAGATGTGAACGAAGAAAGCCAAGGCCAAAAATGTGGGCTACCTTGTGCATTGTAGTCCACTTTAGCACTTACATATGACATCTAAAATGCAGGCAAGCACTTTGATGAATAAATGATGGAGTGAATGAATGATTTCCTTAGCCATTCACTCATGGTTCATAAATTGTTGTATTATGGAACTTTTTCTGAGCTTTAACTAAAGCTGGACCTGTTCCAGACAGAGCTGGTGATGCCATGGCTTAAGCTAAAGGGATGCTCTGGCCAAAAGTATCTAGGAATTTTTTTTTCCTTTTAAAACACAAGCTCTCAAGAGTTAACACATCACATTTACTATCAAGCATTCCTCCTGGTGTAAATAATTTAATCAGATATCATCCTTGTCACAGAAGACTGATCAAATGGGAGTTTTAGGTAAGCTCTGAGTGGAGAGGAGAGAATTTGGGAGTTTGGCAGGTGGATCTGAAATGTGCTCCCAGATCTGAGAAGCCAGAGCAGACTTGTAAGAGGAAGTGGGTTAGAAACTGGGGGGAAGCCAAAGACGTCATGTCTGCACCCTCATTATGCCTCCATCCCCTTGTCAGTGCTCACTGAAAACAACAGTAGGAGAGGAAATCTACAGTTGTTTCCTGAGCTTTATTAGGCTCTCAGGTTGTCCATTTTAAACTTCTTTCCTCCTGGGGATCATTCACAATCAGTAGCTTCCCAGTACTGGGCTCTCACTATGTGATTTGCAGGAACACTTCCTGTTGTTCACTCTGGAGAGAGGACACCAGCTGTGGGTGTGAAGAGGGGAGCCAGGAGCAATGACCGCAGGCCAGGGCCCCATATCATTGGGAGTGGCAGCAACAACAGGAAGTTTCTACGTGGGCCACTACCCATGGAAAATCAAAAATGACCTCTTTGGGGACACCTGGGTGGCTCAGCGGTTGAGTGTCTGTCTTCAGCTCGGAGCATGATCCCAGGTCCAGGGATCGAATCCCATATCGGGCTCCCTTCAGGGAGCCTGCTTCTCCCTCTGTTTATGTCTCTGCCTTTCTCTGTGTGTCTCTCATGAATAAATAAGTGAAATCTTTTTTAAAAATTACCTCTTAGGCAAATTAGAAGGCCCTTCCACAAACAGCTAAGGCTACTCCTGCTCCGTCCTCTTCTTTCATTTTTACATAGGCCACCTGGCTCTTCCACAGCCACTTACTAGGTACCTAGCACATGTCATGTGTTTCCCATAAATCACCGCACGGAACCTCCAATGGCCTGAAAAGTTGGCAGACTGTCCCTATTTTATAGCTGAGGAAATAGGCTCCCAACGGTATCCCAGCTTATCTGAGGTTTATGTCACTGTAAAGTGGCCAAGCCAGAAATCAAATCTGTACAAGACTTCCTGGACTATTCCCTTTTCTCACTCCTACACTGCTTCATATCCTCATGCTGTATCTCACTCAGTTCTGGTTTAATTTTTACTAAATCCTCTAAGAAAATTGCTGCCTATGAAAATTTTTCTACCATTTGATGGCTCTGGACACAAAGCCATTAGGTTGTAAATTAAATTAAATCACTGCTCAAACAAGTATGCAAAATAATCTTTAAAAGCAGCAAATGTGCTTAAGGAAATGACCACGATAGCATTTCACTTCTGAGACCGTGAGCTTTTCAGTGCCAACTGATCAACCCTCGGGAATATTTAATGATTTTGTCCTGGACTACTGCACAGCCAGAAAATGTGGTTTGACCTTAGGATGATGAATGTGTGTGATTTAGATCTGAGGACTGATAAAAAGAAGGAGGTTTATGCAAGTTGACAAAAAACAAGCTGGCCATGGCTCAGTGTGATTTGCTATTTATGGAGAGCTTCTGTTTGCTTTTGTGGTAGATTTATCTGCCCTGACATTTATTTTGCTTATTAAAAAAAATTCACACTCATCAGTTTGCTATCTGGGCATGATAAATACATTTAATGTCCCAAGTTCTATTAAACTAAATTTATTTTCCATTCCAGCATCGAGCAGAAAATATACCTTTGATTTGTTCTGTTGAGTGCTTTATCCTGGGATTTTTTTATGCACTTTATATTTTTAGATATTTTACTTGTACTTCTGGGACTTCTGCCTCTTTTAACCTATAAAGCCCACAATATTAATAAACACAAATTGAAACCTAAAGTTTAATCATAAAACCTTTCACAGTAGGACTAAGTAAGCTGTGCAAAGTGTTTTTTATGTATGCATCACCTTCTTCAATCTTTGTGTGTATTAGTTATCAAAATTAGTTGAAACGACTAAGAGTAGTGCAACTCAGCAAAAGATTGTCTCACTTTTTGGGGATCACCTAACAGATAACACAGGAAAAATGTTGAGCTGTGGGTGTTGTCCACACAAAACCAAAATATTTAATGACTTTCTTTTTTAATCTAGATGTTTTATTATACAAACTTAAAAGCGACATAGTTTGATTGAATTGTTTTGTTATATGGACACTTAACAGAAACATTCACAGAGAACATAGTAAATTCCAGAACACTGTAAAATCAGTTTTTAAACCCAGAAGTGTGCCAATCCAAATGATACAATAATAAAGTCATGTATAAACCCAATTGCACATTCTTTCATGCCACCCACAGTTGAGCCCCTTCTGTCTGCCGGGCACTGTTCTGGGCATAGAGGATACAGCAGTAAGCCAGATTGGCACTTACCTTGCTCTCTTGGAGCTAATTGTCTAATTAACAAGAAAAATCTCAGAGTGTGATAGTGCTGTGCCAGGAAGTAAAGTGAGGAGTGAGGGTAGGTAGATGGTGAAAGTCTCACTTAGGTAACATTGAGCCTGAGGTCTGAATGACAAGAAGTAGCCAGCGATGCGGCAATGAGCAGGGCAAGAATTGCAGGTGTCAAGGCGGGCAGAAATGCTAAAAGTGGGAAGGAGCTTGGCGAGAGGCCCGTGATCAGGGTGGAGAGTGGAGGAGAGGAGGTCAGAGAGAGGAAGTGCAGGGCCATGTGGGGCTGTCCAGGCCTGGGCAAGGAGCTTGCATTTCATTCTGGATGTGAGAGGAAGCCATTAGAGGGTTTTAAGAGGAAACACCCAGTCTGATTTATATTTTTTTAAAGTTCTCAACATCAAAGTTCAAGTTGTGAGTGTGCACTAATTCTCAGAATAAAGAGCCAATGGAATTACCTGCTGATTATGTCCAATTGCATGACATCACATCGCCTCCTCACTTCACTGCTCACCTTGCAGCGTGACCATGAAGAGGCCATACTTGATCCGTCCATCAGTCTTTCTAAAGGCTTCTCCTGCGAGGCACCGATGGCAGCAGTCTCCTTGCCAATTCATTTTGTTTCCATGTTGTCTGGTCTAAACTCCCATTTGCCAATAGCCTTACATGTGATTCAAGCAAGTCTCCATCACTCTCATAACTCTATCTCAAGAGTATTGATTTTGCTTTGCAACAGGTTTACACTGCGTATTTTAGAGCATCTGGACACTCAGTGAGGACCTGGTCCTGATGGCACTTGCTAGAGTTAAGGGAGGGATATTAAAGAGATATTGTAAATATTCAGGTGAGCATTTTCATGCTTTGTTCCTGTAGATCTCTTAACTCCAAGAAGTGAGGTAGCAAACACTCCTATGATCCACCAACCTTGCCCCTACGGCCCTAGAAAGTGGTTGGGAAAAATGGGCCAACAGTGATAAAGCAATCAGTGAGCACAAGAGAATGATACTTATTAGCTTTCTGTAATAATGTGATGGGCAGAACAAGGGCACTCCGAAAAATATGCCTGTGTCCCCAGCATATGTCAATATGTTATGTTCTATGGCAAAAAGGAATTATGGCTGCAAATGGAATTAAGGTTACTAATCAGCAGACCTTAAAATAAGGAGATTATCCTGGAATATCCAGGTGGGCCCCTTGTAATTGCAAGGGTCTTTACACCAGAAGAAGGAATCAGAATAGAGTCATAGAAAGATGTGACAAAAGGAGAAAGGCATGGGTTGATGCCTTTGAAGAAGAGGGGTCCATGACCCAAAAAACAGGGGTGGCCTTGAGAAGCTGGAAAGATCAAGGAAATGCATTATTGCCTAGAGCCTCCTAAAAGGGATACAACCAAAAATAAAATAAAAAATAAAATAAAATAAAATAAAATAAAATAAAATAAAATAAAAGGGATACAACCCTGTCAACACACTAATTTTACCCCAATGAGACCTGTTTCGAACTTCTGAACTACAGGACTGACAGATAATAAATCTGCATTTTTTAAGTGGGTGGTAAATGGTTACCACAGCAACAAAAAAGCAATAAGTAGAATAAAGCTCCACTTGTGGAATAAGTTAAGAGGTTCAAGAGGTGACGATGAGAGCCATGAACAGAGCAGAGTCTCAGGCTAAGAGTTTCTCACAAGGGATACAAATCGTGATCCAAAGGACCTGTGATAGAAAACCTTCTGCCAAAGACAAGACAAAACAAAGCTCTTAATTAACATTGTCGGGGCCAGCCCTCATGACCAGCAGCCTACCTAAATTAATGCAGGGTACAGAGTGTTTTTGAATGGTTTCACATAAATTTTAAAATGTTGGGATTAATTAATATGGCTGCTGATTAGGGGATAGATCTTGTTCCTAATTTTAAAAGTCTATATTTCATAACAATTTGAGCTGTCATTTACTGCTCATAAAATTAGCAGGGCATAATATCCTTGAGCTTTTATTTTTTTCAAGTTTCTAAAATAAGTTTCTGTAAACTTCCGTGGATCTTTGAGAGGAGTTATGATGAAGCATAATCTATACATTGGCAGAGTTTTATTTTGCTGAATGTTCCAGACTAAGAGAAGGTTTGTTCAGAAAATCCTCCTAAGTGCCTATCGATATTTAATAAACCTGACTCTGATGACAAGTGTCAGCCAGTCCCTCTTCCAGAAAGTTGACACTGTCTATGTTTATCTGTTACATAAGCCAGTCTGGGGAGGACAACATCACCTGCATACCTTGCTCTGAGAATTGGTGTGGTTTAGCCTCTGTCTCTCTCTAAATTTTCTCCTCCTTAGGACACATGTAACATATCTTTCAACTTTTGTGTCCACACTATGTACAGCACAACACAGTATCTTTCACAGAGTGAACATGATATTTCACCAACAAAATAAAGGAAATTTTCTAATTATAGCTCAGATGTTGAACAAAGTAGCCTTATCAGATTCATAATTATGTATGAATCCTCATACTTACATAGGAAACTTCCGTGTTTATACATCTGTGCAGATGTGTGTATGTAAATATACAAAGTTCATCCTAATATAGCTCATTTTGCCTGCTGCAAAATATCAGACTGTTGAGATCTAAATTATTAGGTCAAATACACTAATTCCAGTGATCCAGAAAATGTTTCAAAAGAAAGCATTTGTATTTAGCAGTCAGAAATTCTTGTTCTTGCCATACTTTTTCAAAATGATTGCTTTTAATTGAGGGTTTTTCTGGATCCAGGCTCTGTTGCTAGAAAGAAAAAGTCAAGATATGAGTCATTCAGAGAAATTCATATTGTCAACCTGATAACAGACATCAAGTCCAGAAAATTCCTTTTCCCTTTTGTTGTCAATATCTATTTACCCCAAATGGGCATTTTAAAATCATGTTTTTGTTATTGTTCTGGGCTGCTAGGAAATTAGAATAGCCTCATGGAAAATACAAGAATGGTTGTGACTGGGGATCCCTGGGTGGCGCAGAGGTTTGGCGCCTGCCTTTGGCCCAGGACGCGATCCTGGAGACCCGGGATCGAGTCCCACATCGGGCTTCCGGTGCATGGAGCGTGCTTCTCCCTCTGCCTGTGTCTCTGCCTCTCTCTCTCTCTGTGACTATCATAAATAAATAAATAAATAAAAATTAAAAAAAAAAAAAAAAGAATGGTTGTGCCTAAAAATGTGTAGATGTAAATAACATGTGCATTATCTAAATTCTAGACCATTCCAGACCAAACTTTTTCTTTATATCATTATAATATAGGAAATTACCCTGATCTTTCATGTATTTATCCCTATGTTGTGACAGAGGCCACACTCATTAATTTTATATAATTCCTTATCCTTGGAATATAGTGGTCCTCTAAATCTTTTTTTAATTTCATTCTACAAATAACAGAAAACTAACAAAACAATACAAAATCAAGTGAAAATTTAAAAATTATCTAATTAATTTTAGTGTTTGATGTAATAATAATAAAACTAGATAAATAAAGCCTCCAGACCCTAACTTATCCAACTTAGCAAGATAATAGAGAACTTAAGAAATTATCTAAACATCAAATTTAGAAAAGCAACTGTTGCCACTATTGAGATATTTAAAGCATAAGTCACCTTCATCTGAATTATCCACAGAATATTCCAATCCCCTCTCCTTGTTTTGCATACATACTCATAGATCAAGATTAAGTGTTTTATTTAAGAACCTATTTAAAAGATAGTAGCAGCTAATCATTTAAAATTAGCTCCCTTGACCAGAACTACACAGCCATGCAAAACCAAAGCTTGGGACTTGATCCTAATTATTCAGATTGATCGTCTACTTCCCTCAAATTCATTAATTCAGAACTCCTGCTTCTAGCACACTCCCTCATTTGGGTGGTCTTGATCTCACCCTTGAAAGCATTATTGCTTAGGGAGGAAGGATGACTGTTTTAAATAAATCCTAAGTATGGGAAATCAGTATAAAATTCCATCAAGTAAAAAAAATTCTCACCCTGATACTGTATTCTTCATTTGCAATTTTGACTTGTTGGATGCACCCTATTCTCAGATACGGGAGGACTTGGTGTGTCTTGGAAGAGAGTATAACAGACCCTGATGAAAAGATGGGGGTGCCCTGGGTGGTTACAAAACAAACCTGTGTGGTTCGAGGACAGTTACATCTGATAGTTCTAGAATTTTAAGGATTACTTGGGCTTTCTGAAAGCAGCCCATGGACTCTGGGGACTGTCTTAGCTGTCTTTCGTTTCATCCTTCAAATTCTGTTGTTTTTCTTTTCAATGGGGATTTATTTCTTTATGGAATTCAAGAGGATTTACATATCTAACAAGGACTAATATATCTGAAGGGAACTGAACACCTAGGTGTCTGACAGATTACAACTATAGGCAAAAAATACCATTGACATTGAAAAGCTCACCACCTATATTGTCTGGTGGCATAGTTATTCTCTGGCCTGCATTATGGAGGCCAAAGCAACATTAGCCTAAACTATACTCACCAAGTATAGTGAAATTAAGCCAGGGCTCTTATCAAACCAAGCCAGAAGTTTTCCTTACTCTTTTATATTTCTTTCTAATTTTGCTGAGCTACCTAGAAATTTATTTTAAGAGGTTGTTTCTTCGTGGGCTCATGAACGTTACTTTTCAGACAACTTTATAAAAGCTGTCTGAATTCAACAAATATTAGATAATTATTCTTTGAATATCAATTACAGACCCATCACTATGTCAAGCCAATAAGATTCCAAGGGTTTCTTTCACATGTACCAATGTGCCTGGCTTCTGATAAATTTATTCTAGATTTCCTTTAATTTACAGTCTTCTCCTAGTGAAAGCCTGTCAGCTTAATTTATTTTTTGCTCGGTGAAAGTGATTTACCCCACTGAAGGACAGTTGCTTTAACTGAGAACTTTCATGCTTGAGTAGAGGAAACAACAAACTATAGGTTCCATTTTAAAGTAGTAAGTTTAATAGCCCTGAATGCCGATAAGTTGCTTTTTTTCTTAAAGATTTTATTTATTTATTTGTTTAATTTTTTATTTTTTTATTTTATTTTTTTATTTTTTGGAGAAAGAGAATGTATGTGGGAAAAACAGAGGGAGAGAGAATTTCAACCAGACTCTGCTGAGCGTGGGGCTCGATCCCATGACCTCTGCGAAAACCAATGAGTCAGTTGCTTAACCAACTGTGCCACCCAGACACTCCCTTATTTGCTTTAGAAACTATCATTTATTTCATTGTTTTGGCCCTCTGCATTGCTCTAGTCTAGAAGTAGTCTAGAAGTCTAGACTTCTAGTCTAGAAGTGGGGTCAGAGAGGGTTGCAGGAATATAGAGAGCCAGCCACACAAGGACAGAGAGCTGGAAGCTGGTGGCAGAGGCACAGACTCCTGCTAGAAGATGACTCTGGCATTGTAGTGAGCAGGGTACAACAGGATATCTGAGTGGAATGACAATCTTAGGAGCATTTTAGCAAATGACTGGCAAAAAACAGCAGAGTTTCAAAAAAAAAAAAAAAAAAAGAGGCAGAAGCCTGTCCAGGGCCATCCAGGCAGTGGTCAATATGTAAGAGTCAGAAAGCCATGCACTGCTTTTTTTTTTTTTTTTTTAAATGTAAGCAAATGTGTATATATATTTCTGTCCTCACCACCATTTTTACACCAAAAGTAGCATATTATAACCTTCAATGCCTTGCTTTTTTCACTGAATGAATACAGAAGACCACTCCATTATAGTCTGTGGAAAGCTTCCCCTTTTCTTTTTCACAGCTGCACAGTATTCCACTGTGGATGTGCTATAGTTTATGGTACTGAAAGACATTTGGCAACAGCCTGTTTTCTTCTTATGAACAATGCTAGAATTAATAGCCTTGTACATAGGTCACTCTGTGCTTTTGCCATTTTACCTCTCAGATAGATTCCTAGAAGTGGGTTTGCTGATTCAAGGTATGTGTGCTTTTGCTAGATGCTGCCAAATTGCCTTCCATACAGGTTGCACTATTTTGCACTCCCATCAGCAATCAAGTGTGGATGATGTGATGTTGGGAGAAGCGGGCTAGGAATCAGATACTTCAAGCCTGGGGCTTCTGCTTTCTGCTGAGATAAATAACAAGGTCATTAGTGAATAGAGAACAGTGGGTGTGGAATTCGTGTCTTGAGGGCAGCAGGAAGTGTTGGGAATGCTGAAGAAGGAGCAGAGCAACAAGGTAGGACAGGACTGTTCAGCAGTGTTGAGGGCTCGGGACTCAATCTGGCCTCTGACCTTTGAGGTTCTCCCACCATCAGTCAGGCACATTTCTTCAGCAGTGGTCCAGAGAACACATCTAAGACTTTACAAAGATACATGGTTGGATTAATCTGTCGCAGGGTTGGAATGGCAGATAGTGAGGGGGTCAGTAGAATTGGAGATATTGTCAAGAGAATGGAATCTAAGCTGGATGGAGAAGGAAATAAAGCTAACTGGCCCAAGTAGGGAGGTGTTACAGGCCAGTATATCATGATGAAGAGTCAAAGACAAGTGCCATGCTAGTAGAGTAACGGGAAAGCCAGAGGGTTACAAAGCTGTCATCAGAGTGTGCAATTCTAGAGTTTGATATTTCAGGTATGGAGAAGTGCCAGGTGAGATAACAAGGTCGTGGTGGGACCACGGAAGTAGACAGAGGAAGTGGGAGGAATTGAAGATAAGAAGATTGAGACGCTGAGAGGCTAGGGCATCAGAAAGCACATTGAAATCCTCTGCAATAGGGCTGGAACTGAACAAATTGTATGATCACTGGCGGAAATGTCTACTATCATTTCACTCTGATAGTGAAATATCTAACATACAGCTAAAGTTCACAAAATAATTGTAAAATGAACAAATGAATGAAAAACCAATTGCTGCAGAAAAGACTTACCAGCTCTTTGGAGACAATCTAGCTTAAGGATACTAGTGATAATGGCCAGTAGTATTTGGAATTGCATTACAGACTTGTTCTGTGATTTTTGTCCCTGAGAGCTGACTAGTAAGGGATATTGGCATATTAGTTTGCTTGTCTCTTATTTTGCTCTATATGTGAAAAAATATATAGTAGAAAGAAATAAAAAGCATAAATTGGGAAATTGGAGTTTTGGTACCATCATCGCTGCTCATTACGTGTTACCTTGAGCCTTCATCTTCAGAAATAAGGATTGTTCTGGATCATCTCTTGATGCACTTCTAACTCTAAAATTTAGATTTCTGTAACTATGTAACTAAAAATAACTCAGAGAGTAAAAATTCTAGTTATATTTCCCTGTCTAGTCCAAAATTACTTTGGTTTCAAATTATTTTGAAGGCAAATATTGAAACTCTCGTGTTTATCCTTTAAAACCGCTTAAGAGAAATCATGCCAGTTTCTTGCCACAGAATGAGATTCAAGATGATGGAAACACCTCTCAAATATTCCATGACCCTAAATCAAAGGTTAGCTCTGAAAAGATGATCTTCCTCATGAAAGCTAGACATCTAAGAAGCCAAATCTTCTTGATCAGGTAAATAATATGTTTCTCTTTCTATCTAGTCTAGGTTTAAGAATGAAAAATATATTTCTCTATTCAAACAGAATCTAATTTTATATAGTACTTGGCTAGATAAGTTATAGCTCTTTGCCCTTGAGGAGATTATACACTAATAGGGGAGATAAAACCACATGGAAATATAAGCAAATAACCACAGTCCATAGCAGGCCAAATCCCATATGAGTAGTATAAGTAAAAATAGATTTCTAGGTTATTTTTAAAAGGTGTTAAGAAGTAGAGAGTAGTTGAAATATTTCCATTTATCATTTTATGCTATCTTTACTCTATTTTCAACTCTATTTTTATCTAAATGATTTGCTTTTGTATACAGAAGTTGGCCACATTGCCAATTATTTTTATTCAATATCGATATGCTTACAGGTAAGTATAGCGTTACAAAGATGCACAACTACAATGCTATTTTTAAGTGTGTATAAATAGTTTTAGACTCTTTGCAATTTAGTTATCCGAAGTGACTTATTCGCTTTCTGTATAATATTAACTTTTCTCCATTTTTCTTTTGCACCTTGAAATGATCTTTGGCATTTCAGAGTTCTTTAACAATTAGACAAGAAAAAGAAACAAAGATACAAATTAATTTAGCTTATCTGGTTACCACTAAGTAGCTTTGGTATATAAGAAAAAAAAAAGATAAAGTCTTCTTCATTGGTATCCCTTTATCACATTCTATTTACTTAGAAATTTATCTCATTGTATTGTAGTTCTTTGCTCAGATACCTGCCCTCTGCTTCTCCCCCTACCTCCTCTTTCATCTCCCTCATTCTCTTTCACCAGAACACGTATCTAAGGTACAGGAATCTTGTCCTATTCCTTGAACCTTGGACAAAGATAAACACTGGGTGCATGGATGGATGGATGGATGGATGGGACGCAGCTATAACTGAACTCCTCCACAATGGACCTGGAGAACTACTCAATGATTGTCTTTTAGCCATGAAATACCTGTCAAAGTTCACCCTTACTTTCAAGGGGTTCCTGACTCCAGTTATATCAAATGATTTATTTAAATGGACAAAGAACCAATGTTTTTAAAAGTTTCTCTAAAACTTCTACTAGTTAAGCTTGGCCTCTGAAAATGAAAATAACTGAGTTTTTTTAAAGCTCGCTGCAGACTGATGAAACACACTCTGAGGTTGGATTCACAAAGCTTTATTAAGGATTCTCTCTTCCCTTTCCTCCCTCCAGGCTGACCACCTCAAAGGTTCCCAATTAACAGAATCCTGCAGTCCTCTACTTCACTTTAGCCATTCAGATGGAACTTAAAGAAAGACTCTTGGAAGTATAATTGCAGAAAATAAAAATAAAACTGAGGACCTAAAATTATAGGCAAATTAGAAAATTGTGAATTTTAATAATGTGAGGCATTCTTTACAGGGAAGAAGGCTTTCAGCAAAAGAAGAGCGCTAGCACCTATGCAGAGTGGAGTTGCTGCTCAGGGCAGCTGGCTACAGTCCTCTGCTGTGGACACTTGCTCCTGATTACATGAGAGCACACATATCACAATGCAGCTTGACTGTCTACCAGGAAGTAGAACATTCCACCTATTCTATGCGTGAGGCAGGCTTGATTCTCACAAGGGCACTTGCTCTAAGACCATCAGTCACATCCCTAAGTCTGTTGTAATGGCCCCACTTTAACCCTGAACCCGCCAAGACCCCTGAGGAGACTGATTATGCAGCTCAGTCCAGAACACATGCAACATATTGTGCCCCCCAAAGCCACAAAACCATCAGGAATTAATATGCTATTTGAGGGGATCCCTGGGTGGCTCAGCGGTTTAGTGCCTGCCTTTGGCCCAGGGCACGATCCTGGAGACCCAGGATCAAGTTCTGCATCGGGCTCCCTGCATGGAGCCTGCTTCTCCCTCTGCCTGTGTCTCTGCCTCTCCCTCTCTCTGTGTATCTCATGAATAAATAAATTGTAAAAAATTTTAAAAAGGAATTAATATGCTATTTGAAACCCAAATCAAGAGTGACAGTGAAGGAGTGTAGAATCCCGTAAGGCCACTGCCCACAGTAGCGATAACTCCAGGCAAAATCCATGGGATTAACCCTGAACAAGACTGTTCTCTTCTACCATGGAAAGCCAGCCACTATTTAATTTTCTCTCTTCTTCTTCTTGATGCTTTTGTTAAGTTGTGAAGGAGCTGCCATTTTTCTTTCCATCTGAATACCTTAGGGTTCATTTCTGCATATAAGTAAAACTGGTCACTGTATTTGAAGAAGCTTTAGGGGAGGGAAAAAGTACAAAGCAAAGTGAGAACCTGGCATTATGCCTTTTGCTCTTTATTCTCCACTAAAAAAAAAAAAAAAAATTTTCAGATTCCTTAATTTCTTAAGCTTTTTACAGTTGTTAATCTAAGCGTCATATTTTAAGAAACTAATGACTCTTTTGCTTTTTATTCCCCTAAAGATCCTCAGACTCTAGCTAGTACCTAAAACTTCTTCAGGAAGAGATTTGGATCAGCTATCTTCATTAGTCCTAGGATTAGGTCAAATTAAACAAGATAATTTATAATTTAGAAAAAATATTTGTGGGGCACCAGGGTGGCTGAGTCCCTTAAGCATCTGCCTTTGGCTCAGGTCATGATCCCAGGGAGTCCTGGGGTCCAGCCCCAGGGCAGGCTCCCTGCTCAGCCTGCTTCTCTCTCCCTCTGCTCTTGCGCGCGGGCGCTCTCTCTCTCTCTCTCTCTCTCTCTCTTCTCTCAAATAAATAAATAAATAAAATCTTTTTTAATAAAAGTATTTGCTCCAGTTTCTTTCCAACTGAAATAGTCAATAGTTTAAAAAGAGTTTAAATGATAATCTGTAGAATGCAAACCATATAGTGAAAGAAATCTGCTCGGTGATTTTATGTGAAAATCTTTTCCTTTCCTCTCTTAGAGTAGAAGCTGGTTTGCAAATTAACAAGGTGGAGCCAAAATAGAGAATTGCATTGTAAAAGAGTGACTCACAATGTTTTGACTTTTTAAAATATATCCTTCCCGACAGCAAAGACTGCCTTGTCACTTGATTGCTTTCTAATTAATGTTAAGTTTTCCATTATAAATATCACACTTTTGCCACCAGGGCTACCAGTTGTGACCTCATATTACCTGTCCTTGGAGGATGCACCAGGCAATTATGACTGTGGGTGTCTATCATTACAAAGATGTATCTCCTCATATTCTAATCCTACACCTGGTACAATCAGTATCCCATAAGAATGCTTCCATTAATAGCAGAAAAGCAAATCAATGTTTGTTTGCTTAGAAGTAAAAATAGGAACTTGATGATAGTATGTGTTCCTTGCTGCTTTTATTTACAAAGAATTAACCAACCATTAAGTATCCTCAATAAATAAAACTAAGCTGCAGTCTTCATAAGCTACTTAAAATTATAACTTTTGCAAAAGAAAGCTGTACTTTATGTAAAAAAGGATAGATTGGTAAAGTCACTCCAGGGTATACGATATGCCCAGCAGAGCAGACCCTGATTGAAATCCCCCAACTAAGGGCTTCATGAAAACTTAAGAAGAATTTTACCTAGAGGAAGACAGGGGCCCTCCTGGATTCTCTGGACACAAAAATATTTGCAAATAGAAAATGAAAGCTGTGTTTTAAAGACTCCAAAGTCAGACTGTGCCAAAGGTAGGGCCTGAAAGCATCAGTAACTCTGTCTACCTGCTACTCACTGTATTTAGCAATTTAGATTCAGGTAGCTCAGGGTGTCTGTGAACCCAGTGGACAAAGTTTAAAGTTTAACTTCGGTATCCACTGAATGTTATGTGATAAGGCTTACATCCCAAATTAATCTGTTCTTACATTTAACTTCCAATTCATTTTTTCCTTTCTACTTGAGATAAGATAGAGAAGCAATTTTTTTTCCCAGCATCCTAAGACATTGGTACTTGTACTCCTGTCTACAGAAACTGTCATCCTCCACTTGAACAAAGGCTGCGTTCATCTCTCCTCTAACACGTCCTAGAAACTGCCAGCATCGCTTGGTTTAAAGTCTTCCTCTAAGACAAGGTCTGACTTGACTTTTCCTTAAGTATTTTTTTCCCAACACCCCAGATTCACTCAGCAGATATTTACTGAGCTCCCCTTCTGTGCCATCCAATGAGGGAAAACTTTGTCAAGGTGAAGGAATATAAACTTTTCTCCCCATTCTACATCTATGTAACTCCTCCTTATCCTTCATATGAACCATCACTTCCTCAGAGAAGCATCCCTAATCCCCAGTCTAGATCAGTCTTCTTTGTTATAAAAACCTCAGCCTTTCCTTAATAGAATATTTTTATTTATAAATAAGCTCATTTATTGATTATTTTTACTATTGACTATCTCACGACTTGAGAACAAGAATCATGTCTGATTTTTCTCAATAGTTTTTTTCTAGTGCCTGGCACATAGTGATGCTCCATTACTTGGTGAATTGATTGGTGGATGATGAATGGACTAGATTGATAAATGAAGCATAGTTTCTTCTCTCCAAGAGCTCATAGCATATTATAGGAAAATAAGTATAGTGAGGCATGGAAAAAAATGGGTTTAGGGTGAAATTACAGTCTTGCGAAGGTACTTCAACATTATCTCTTGGCAATGAGAAACCAACAAAGATGTTGAAACAACAATGATTAGTTTGGTGTTTCAGGAAGTTCCCCCAAAGTAGCAGGATGGAGAGCAGCCAGGGAAAGGGGGGAGTCAGTAGGCAGGACGAATAGGGAGGTGCCACAGTGGCTCAGGTCATGGATGATGAGGCTTATACAAAGGCAACAGCTGCAGAACAGCAGGAACAGAGGGGCTGAGTCACAGTATCTCAGACATCTCTATACTTTTTTAGATTAGTATGCTTTGTAAGGGATACCCTCCAAAGGATGATGCCCCTGCTATATGCCCCTACTATAGAGTTGCACCTGGCTTGTAAATACTTCCTGACCCAGGGGATCCACACAGCAAAAAGATATCCTTGAATCAGGGGTTGAGCCAGACTTGGGCTTGATACATGTGGCGATACCAGTGGAACGACAATTTGCTGTATTTCTTCCTGGCCATTTCTTGGACAGTTTCAGGAAGGTTGAAACTCCAGGTTTAGCCAGACAGACAGTGAGTCAACCGATATTTATTAAGCCATTGGCCACATACCAGGAAGTGGGGATAGAAGGATATAAAAATGGGCATGGTTGTGGCCACTGTCCTTGAAAAGCTTAGGGACTAATGAGCAAGACAGCAAATGAGTACGTGCAGCTCAGTGTGGTAAGTGTTCTAATAGGAAAGGCTCAGAGTGCCATGAGCATATGAGGGAGCAGCACCCAGCCTAGTCTCAAGGGATATGCAGAGCCAAAGAACATGTGATCTAAGCTACAAAGCAAATGCAGAGAGGAGTTACTTGGTGGAGAAGTAGAAGAATGTTCTGGGCAAAGGGACCAGCATGTGCACAAATTCATAGACCAGAGAGGACATGGCACAGAGAGGGAATGAGAGGAATTCTAGAGCATAGGGTGCGAGATACCAGGGTGAGCGGCAAAAGGGGCAGGAGAGGAGGGAAACCCTGGAGAGTGAGGCAGGGTGCAGAATCACACAGTGCCTGCAATCCACGTTGGGAATTGAGCCCTTCAGTGAGGGCAGAGGGAGGATGGACTCTGCACTTCAGAAAACTGATTGGTTACAGTATATAATACCCTCGGAAGGAGCAGGACTGGGCAGGAAAGACAGTTCCAAGATTGAGGCATTAATCTGGGCAAGATATGATGATGGGGACACCTGGGTGGCTCAGCGGTTGAGCGTCTGCCTTTGGCTCCAGGCGTGATCCCGGATTCCCAGGATCGAGTCCCACGTCGGGGTCCCTGCATGGAGCCTGCCTGTCCCTCTGCCTGTGTCTCTCTCTGTGTTTCTCATGAATAAATAAAATATTTTTTTAAAAAGTTATGATGATGGCCCACATTCAGTGGGTGGCAAAAGGGTGGATAGATATGAGAGGTATTTGGCTTTGAGGGCTGATTGGGCAAGAAAGGAGAAAGAGAGAGATCAAGGATGCTGGCATCACTTGTAGATGGTGGGGGCTTGCACTGTGCCATGGCACACAGAAGAGGAATAGCTCTGAGTGACAGAGGAGAGATGAATTCAGTTTGAGGTGTGTTAGGTAAAAAGTACCCATAGGAGATCACAGGGGAAATAGTTGTCAATTGGGTTAACACACCTGAAACTAAGAACAGAGATTTCATTTGTCATTGTGACTGTTGGCAGCAGAGTCCATAACAATACGGGCTTTGAGTCAGAGAAAACCTAGGTTCAAGTCACTTATTAGCTGTGTGAGTTCAGGCAATAGGTTATTAAACCTATTTCTTCATCAGAAGCTGGGGTAATAATATAACCTACTTCATAGAAAATTGGGAGAAACAGATGAAAAAAATGCCTCAATAAATCTTCAGTGGTCATGGCAGTAGTAGCTGGATCATCTACCCTGGACATATAGATTGGAGAACTACCAACGTACAGATGGTATTCAGAACCCCTGGAAGAGATGTTGAGAAGAGGGGAGAGATGGAGAGAGGAGAGAAAAGAACACCACCACTGAAGGGCTACACAAAGGACAAAGACAACAGAGACTGAGAAGTAGCCAGGGAGGAAAGAGGAAAATGAAGAGTGCCATAACATCATGGAAGCCAAGGGGAGACAAGGTTTCAAGAAGAGGAAATGGTCAGTAGAGTAAAATCCTACCAAAAGGTCATGAAAGATAAGAGCTGTAAAGTGACAGTGAATTCTGGGACAAGTAGGATCAGTGACCCCTGAGACAACAGTTTCAGTAGAAGAGGAGAGACCAAAAAGCAGAACTATTCCAGGTTTAGAGAAGTTGCTGGGTATGGATCACTATTTAGTATGCGAACAGTGTTTATTAAAAAAAAAAAAAAAGCTCAGGGCAGGGGCATAAAAGAAAGTTTAAAATGTTTTCTGACTACAGAAATTTGATTTTGCCTCGGGCTCTGGTTCGGTGTGTAACAAAAAGATCCTCAGGGACTGGACGTGGATGCCCTACTCTAGCTTTTTATCGTGCATTGTCAGGTGCTGGCAAAGGAAAGGGAAAATAATCATTCTAAAGTCATTTCCTATAGAGGAGACTTCTTGAATACACCAACCAAGTATAATGTGTTTATTCTGTTCTCAAGGCTTCTCTGAAAAAGAATTAAACTCTACATAGAATCAGTAGCAGTTTTCTGCATTGTGTGCATATTCACTTGGAGAATTCATTTTCCCATTTAGAGCATTATAATGTCTCTATTGAGCACAAACTCTGACAACAGCCTCCATCCCGATTTCAGCCCCATTTCAGGGTCTTCTCAGTGACTCTTGTGGATTCAAAGCCAGCCTTCTCTTCCCAGTGACACTAACAAAAAGAACAGATAGATTTGGGATTTGCACCCAGGATTTATTTATTTGCCCTTGGGTGAACATTGTCCGTGATCTGTGTTATGGCCTTTACCCTAAAACCAAACCAGCTTAATTCCCTCTAAACACACACACAAAAGTACACACACTCACTCAGACACAGGTGCACACACTCATACATACACGCATACACAGGCACACATCACTCAAAGTGTTTCACCTGGAAATAGTGTTTAACAGACAAGAGGGTTGAGGAACCAAGCGATTCATTTTTGGGCACATGTACTGAGGCATCAATGGTCACAATAGAGCAGAACCCTTCTCCTTACCCAGGGGTGTTCTAGGCAGTCATGGCAGTCTTCAGTTTCAAGTGTCAGCTCAATGGGATGGGCTATTTCCCTCTTTAGTAGAGTTGTCTCTGGAGCCAGACTGGCTGGGTTCAAACCCTGGCTCTGCCACTTATCAGCTATGGGCACCTTACTGTACCTCAGTTTCCCAGTTGGTATAAAATCAGGACAACAATCGATTCAGCCGACCGTGTGGTGGTGAGGGCAACATGAATAATGAATATCAGATATTTAGCACTGTGCATGGTCTTTAACCATTGTGTCTTTCCTCTTCCCCTCTGTAAACTACCTACTTAAAATGTGTTTGAGACACTGACATGAGTTGATGCATGTAGATCTTTAGTGGTCACTATTAACCATCTCCCTCCATGTGGTTGACGTCCCTCGTCAAAACTTGATTGGAAAATTGGGATATCTTCATTAAAACTTTTGTGCATCTTCATCGTGGGATATTTACCCATTGACCCGTGGGTCTCTAATTATATCACTCACTATTCCATTTTTCAAGTTATGTTTGTAACAAAACCATGAAACCCAACTCCACATGGAAAGGAGCTTCCTGGGTTGTGACGGATGGAAGGTCGTCTAGTGGCTCTTTCCTTATGAAAATGCACGGAGCGGTTGAAATAACTAAGTTCAGGGAACACCTCCACAATATTTAGTTTTATTGTCCTAACATCCATACCTTGTGAGAGACAAACCACAAAGAAGGTGCACACGTGTCCTTCAGGAACCTTGTCGACTTAGTTCAGCAGTGCCAACATGGGAACTAGCTTTTATTTTTCACATACATGAAATATATTCTAAAAGATATGTGTTAAATACACAAAAGATATTTATATAACAAATCACATGCCATGCAGTGTTCCAACCACTTTAGATGTATTTATTCTTTAGAACAACTTTATCATGTAGTATTAGTCCTACCGTTATTTCAATATGGGGAAACTGAAGCACAAAAGGAATAAGGAGCTAGAAGAAAATCAATCCAGTAGCAAGAAACAGAGCTAGGATTTGGACCCAGATATCTGGAGTCAAAGGCTACATACTTAACTGTTATGCTTCCTAACCCATCTCTTAATAATTAACACCTGAGGCAACTCCAGGGAATGCTCAACCCAGGGCCTGGTTTTATAGGCAAGGGAATAAATGATTAGGAGAAAGAGTCTGACCTTTTGAGCAGCCTCACGTACCTAGAAACTTAGTTATTGCTATTTTGCTCAGAAATGCACCACTGATTCAAGTGAGGCGAAGCCTAGCAACAATGCTAATCTAAGTACCAAAGAGTGAAAAGGGGGTTTATCTTGAAAATGCTCTCCAGCATTATTGGCAACCAGTGCTGAAAAGCAAGGCCAAATTCAGAATTACAGTGAATATAAATAAAAAGAGAAGTCATTTTATATCTTCTCTTTAGAGTATACCATTTTTTAAAGAAAAGATAGCTTTTATGTAACATCTATATTTCCAGGGGAAACCTAAAGGAATTTGCTGGAGAGCATGATGGAACAGCGACACCTACTGGTGGGAATGAGCCTCACGTCATAGATTTCTATCCTTTATTTTAAGAATGACAGCAATTATTATTATTTGAAATGTCTTGGATATGGACAGAATCTTCCCTTTGGGATATTACATTTTAAAAGGAAAAAAATCATATGTATCCAGCTATTTATGAAACAACTCAAGCACAGCATCTCTACTGTCCCTTATAGGAATACCAAGCTACTTTTTAGGATCCTGCATCAATCCACTGCGTTTGGGGGAGGCAAACACCAGGCTGGGTGCAAGGTCCCTGGGGCCTTTCATTACTCTCATCTCGACTCAACAGACCATGACTGAACACTTGCATTCCAAGGATAGGTAAGAGAATGGCCCATCCCACAAGGCACTCCCAACTCAGAAGCCAGGAGCTAAGATGCTCATCATGCTTGACATCTGAGAGTGGGCCTCAGGAGCTCCTCATCCAGTCTGGAGCTCCCAGAAATCACACCTGGTCTAATAAGATCAGACCTTCTGGTCTCTTATGGGGCACTCAGATGTTACTTTGATTCCTCAGAATTTTTGATTCCCTAAAAAATTTCATGAATGGTTAATCATTTAAATTCTCTCCTATACCATGTCAGTTGGTTGGAGTTGGGATTGTACTTTGATAAACTTTCTAAGTTTTGTCTAAGAGAAGGAGTTCAGAAGGAATAAAAGGATGGAAAATGAAGTTTAGGAGAGAAGAAAACCTTGCAGGGAGTGGGAATATCACTCCTCTTTTGCTTGGGTTCCATTAATTAAAGCACTTTGGATTCTGTTTAAACCTTCTAAACTTCCTAGCAACAACCATGTATAATTGAAAAACCTTGATAGCTTTAGGAGAAAGAGTTCTCAGTTGGGTTGTTGGGATGCAATGGTTTATTTTGCCTTGTTTTTGTTTCAATGTGGAATTTGGAGGTAAAGTAAAAGAACTTGCCTACCTGAAAGTGCAATTGAATGATGTAAAAGTGATTAAGGCACCCAGTGATCCAAACAAGATAGTTTCATCTATGGGGAGATAAGAGTATTGAAAACAAGTTAATGAGGAACGTGCATATTGCATTGAAAATATAGCCAAGGGATCCCTGGGTGGTGCAGCGGTTTAGCGCCTGCCTTTGGCCCAAGGTGCAATCCTGGAGACCCGGGATCGAGTCCCACGTCGGGCTCCCGGTACATGGAGCCTGCTTCTCCCTCTGCCTGTGTCTCTGCCTCTCTCTCTCTCTCTCTCTGTGTGACTATCATAAATAAATTTTAAAAAATTTAAAAACTTAAAAAAAAGGAAAATATAGCCAATTATGTACTACTATAGCCAATATGTACTACTAAATATTAAAAATAAATTCATGAATACTATTGATTAGAAAAAATTACTGATTAATTTTTATTTATTAAGCACTTAAGTATAAGCATTATGTTTAGAGCTCTAAAGAAAATGTCTCCCTCAAATCTGTCCTGACCATTGAGAAGTTGTAATCCAGAGTGGGGAGATGAGACAAATGACTAATCGATAAGATCATAGGAAAGGGCAGCCCGGGTGGCTCAGCAGTTTGGCACCGCCTTCGGCCCAGGGCATGATCCTGGAGACGGGGATCAAGTCCCACATCAGGTTCCCTGTATGGAGCCTGCTTCTCCCTTTACCTGTGTCTCTGCCTCTCTCTATCTCCCTCTCTCTCTCTCATAAATAAAAATCTAAAATATATATATATATCATAAGAAAGATTTACTGGCAGACTGCAACTGGTAAGGGCAAGGAAAGCATCTTCCACTCTGAATACTCTCTTCCCTCACATTCATTTCATCCCCAGACAGAAAGGTAGTTGAAATTGAAAGGTTAACATAGTTGTTTAGGAATGAAAAGTTAAGGGCCAGAGAAGGGAAAAGAAGAGATGGATTGGAAAGTAGGTCTTGAGTAGCCTGGGTGGCTCAGCAGTTTAGCGCCGCCTTCAGCCCAGGGTGTGATCCTGGAGACCTGGGATTGAGTCCCACATCAGGTTCCCTGTATGGAGCCTGCTTCTCCCTTCTCCCTCTGTCTCCCTCTGTCTCTCTCTGTCTCTCTCTGTCTCTGTCTCTCTCTCTCTCTTATATGAATAAATAAATAAAATCTTTTTTTAAAAAAAGGAAAATAGGTCTTATAGGATGAATGAATAGAAGTTAGGGATTTGAATGTGGAGCTTGAGGAAGAAGACTTGTATATGAACATTGATACAGACATACAGAACTGGGGGAAAAAACTTTAACTCCAAGGCCAGAAAAATGAAATAAAGACTGTATGTATAGAAAAATCAAGAGGGATTTGTGGCAGGAAGTTCAGATGGAAGGTGACATCATAAGCTTCCTTTTTCAACTGTAAGACTAGAGGAACCAATGAATATGTAGGTGGAAATATCACCTAGGAAGTTGGAAATGGTATAACTGGTTTCAGGAAACAATTTCTAAATCAGGAAATCTATGGAAAGAATCCATGACATTTTGAAATTTTGTGAAACCTCCCCCCCCCCCAAAAAATACCTTGCAAAGAACTTATATTAATTTGTTTATATTAGGGATTAATTTGAAATCACTTTCACTCCCATGTGCTTTTGTAGAAGGTTAGTTCAATATAAAAGGTTGTTCATTATAAAGGAATCTTCTAGACATAAAGAGCAATAAATCATTAAGCTAAGAAGGAAAAATTTCCTTCTGAGACTTTTTCAATGATTACTGAAATTGAGAAATCGTCTGTTTAGAGAGTGAATAAAATGAAATAAACTCATCTATGGCTAAGAGAAACCAAGAATCAAAAGGTTGAATTTAGCACCAAATATACTTTCAGTGGAAGAGAGTAAACACTATAATCAGTTGGCTAAAAGCAGTCATTAATAAGTGAGATATCACCCTTATTAAAATGTTCAGATAAAAAAGAAAGCCAAAAACCAATGTAAATAAGAAGGAATTTATTTATACTACCCTTAAGTGAGTATATGGTCATTTTATTAAAAACAAAGAATAAATTCCAAAGTCAAAAGCCTGAGAACTAATCAATAGGTCAACTCTATCTAAAATATCCTTAATTGACAAGTGTACGCCACGTGAAAGAACCAAGTATTTAGGTTCAGTTCAAGCAGAATTTTTATTCTGCTAGTGAGGTTGAGATTAGGTGAGAAAAAAAAATATTACTTACCATTCATTTAAGTGGTAAATATTTTTGAAAGAATGATGATTCCTGGTACCAGAGCACATTTCACCAATAATATTAGCCTTGTAATAAGGTACAGTGGGTGTATAACTTAAAAAGTTCTACAGATCAAAAATATCTCTATTGCCTGAAATTCTACAGATGAGGTTATACTCATTTGGGTCAGGATACAAGCCAGCTCTCATAGTGGCATCAATTTGGTAGAACATGAGCCAGAGGTAAAGGCTACTGGACAGTATTTCTATAGAGAATGGAGACGGTGGAAGGAGGGGGCAGCAGCAGGATGTGCTTTGATGGAGACCCCCGAGCAGCCCCCCAGAGGCTGAGAACTTGGCCCTACAAGGCAAGGGGAGGGAAAGGCATGGATGTGAAAGGTACAGAGAGAGGGTAGAAGAAGAAGCAGGCTGAAGGGAGCCCAGAATAAATAAAACTTGTCCCACAACATCTCCCAGACTAACCTGGAATGCCAATATGCAATGGGCCAATTATGTTCTCATTTTCAACCTACCTAGTCATGGTTTTGCAGAGAGCAAATTAGTTCTTTTCAGCCCATTTCTATTGTGAATTTTGGTGTTCTTTGTTTTTCTGCCAAATATGTGGTACCTGACAATCTCCCAACCATATCATTAGGATGAGAACTTTAAAGCAAAAAGATCAAGCAGCATAAAAGTTGTGTCTTCTGCAGCAGTGCTAAGCCATCATTTGCCTGTGCTTTGTTCTCTTGTCTGCTCAGATTTTCAGAAGCAAAAACCTACTATTTATGCAATGAGAGAATGGGGCTGTGGGAACGACACTGAGTTTTTTTTATTATTATTATTATGTTAACTCTTTTATTTATATAGAAAGCTTAGAATTTGTTTTACTCAGCTTAATGTCTTAGGAAATAAGATTTAGAAACTCTAAGGGCCACAGATGGTATTTGTTGGATTTGTATTTGCATAAATAAAAATTTGATGAGATAACACACATATTCAATGGGCCTTCTTTGGGTTGAGTATTCAGACCTGAACAAAATCCTAGAAAATGCTTTTTAAGAAATTCTGAACCAATTTGTAAATAATGTGACAAAATGAATTTTATATACTTTATTATGTTTATCTAAATGATCTAAAACCATAAAATAATACCCTGATACTATGAGAAAACCAATGATTCTGTTTCTCCCAGAGCCAAAACCTCTCAGCCTCTTACAGGCCAGTTAATGTGGTACCACTGGTTGGTGACAGCCAGGCCTCACTGGATTGCAGTTTTATGTGTTAGCTTAATATAATGTGTTTAGTTATGCCCTCTGCCTGTTTGGGAAGGTCAAATTTTAGCTTTTTGGCATATATAAAACTGACCTGGCACTTAGAAGACCTAGAAGTGTAGAAGACAAAGCTGTGTTCAATAACCAACTCTGCAAACAACAGCTGTGGCCACTAATAAAATAGCCATTTATTTGTGAGTAAATAGTGTGGAAAAGACATAGGTCTTTTCCAGCATGTCCTCAAACACAGGAGGCAATGTTTATCAGTATTCTTGTCTCCAAACGAGAGAGACAGCTGTTTATGTATATGCAGGCATGTGTTTGTATGTGTACATATGCTATACCATGAAATGAAAGTGCTTCTATGAAAAATGTCCACCTCTTCACATGTTTATGTGTCTTCAGCACCACATGGAAGGACAGCGCCACCTGATTTGTAGCAGGGATGGGTTTCCCATTGTCCTGTCCACTAACTCTCCTTTCCACGGTGGCCCCCTATGGAGTTTCCCCTATGGCATATCCACAGAACCCCAAGTCTCCAAAAAACCCATTTTGAAAACTGAAGAAGGAAGTGATTCTCAATATGGAGATCAAGAAAGATTATTTTAGAAAACATAGCGCTTAAACTGAGCCTGATTCAAAACACAGAACATATGCTTCTGAACAGACATTCCTTCCTGCCATGAGAAGGAAAGATGTGTGGTAGCCTTCAGACCTGATCCTCTACCTCCCTTCACAGCTGGTGAATATTTTACCAGCTGTAGGAAAGCAGGCATGGCCAGAGGCTTTGACAGGGTGACTATATATAAGTCAACAACTGGCAGACTTCTACCTAAAAAGTAAGAAATTCAGACATGAGAATGTTAAGGCTATATATGAAACAGATCTGAACACTTTTCGTAATACAATCGGTATATTTTTGTATGTAGACTAAATATCTGGGCAGTTGAATTTTACATTGCTAACCAGGAATCATTGTAGACATAAGTCTTCGTCTGTGAAAACTATTTGTTGAATATGTACAGAAACATTAACCACTGTTAAATAAGCACCTACTGGATGCTGTGTATATTTAAGCTCTAATCTTGATCTTATCAGCTCTATTACCCGAAAAGTAGATGCCTCACAGTTGTATGAGTGACAGACTGGGATTTGAATCTAAAACATGACCTATAAGCTAAGACTAGTTTAAAATGATGGCATCAATTATTTTAATATTAATTATTTAGGTCATACATAACTCTTATGGGGTAAACATGTATGTAATCAAAAATCCAGTCTTTTATTTTGAGACAAATCATCTCACTGAAAAATCCACACGATATTTAGAAACCAATATCAGACAATGGTCTATATCAATAATGTCAACTTCTATTCAGTTTTGAATTATTTAATTCAGAGGTTAATTTTTTAAAAGTCCTGAGGCACCTGGGTGGCTCAGTCGGTTAAGCATCTGCCTTCTGCTCACGTCATGATCCTGGGATTAAGCCCAGGTTAAGTCAGTTCCCTGCTCAGCAGGGAGTCTGCTTCTCCCTCTCTCTCTGCCCCTCCCTGCCGCTCGTGCTCTCTTTCTCTGTCAAATAAATAAATAAAATCTTTTAAAAAATAAATTAAATAAATGTAAAAGTCCTAAAATGGCAATAATAACCAGGCAGGGTTTAATATATGACACTTCCTTGCAACAAAAGTATATAACCATATGAATTTTATAAGAGGTTTGCAAAATAGATTTGCTCGTTATTAATGACAATTTCTCATTCCAGCTTTATCCTAGAAAATATCATGAAGTAAACTCCTTGGATCCATTTAAAACCCAAATAACAAGCACAAAAAGTAGTGAATAAAAAATCAGAAATCTAAATGTCAGAACTAAGAAAGGGTCTATATGAATATGCCACAGAAGCGATATAAAGGTAGATAAGTTGTCAAAGTCCTAAGTCAGAGTAATATTGAAAGGCTAAGAGTTTGTCCTTGGGGGAGAGTAGGCTTCCTTCTCTCTCATTGATAGAAATTATCTGAAACTCAGCTTGGGAAACATTAGCATCATGTTACCTTTATATAAGTCATTGAAATAAAATAAGTATAATTTAATGACTATTGTTACCATTATTTAGGAGTAGGAATTACAGTTCAATAAACACTTGACAAAACATTACTCACCTCCCTGATATTCTCTGATGCTGGTTATGGGGCACCTAGGTGGCACATCGATGGAGCTGCAGACTCTTGGTTTCAGCTCAGGGCATGACTTCAGGGTCATGGGATCAAGCCCCACGTCTCACTCACCTCCATCTGCTTGTTACTTTCCCTCTGCCCTTCCTGCTAGTGGTCTCATAATCTCTTTCTCAAATACATAAATCTTTTTTAAAATGCTGGTTATGACTCAGAACTGATTTATGATCCACAAAGGGGTTGTTTCTCACAGTTTGAAAAATGCTATGCAAAAGAGCTGTACATGGGCCCTTCACTGGCTCAGCCAGTAGAGCATGAGGCTGTTGCTCTCAGGGTCATGAGTTCAAGCCCCACATTACCCATATTAGGGGTAGAGTTTACTTTAAATAAATAAGTAAAACGTAAATACGTAAGTCATTTTCAGAAGGTGCTGTATGTAGGTAGCTGTTTTGGAAGGACCCACTTACAGAGAGACAGAGATACACTTACTAGTGCTTTTTATGTAAAAAATTGGTTTATCTAGACAACACTTTTAACTTATAAACCAACACTACAGAAAATGTCCTAAAACTGAATTTGTAAATTCCCTAATATCAGGAATGAATCCTTGGCTCAGTCAGTTGAGCATCTGCCTTTGGCGCAAGTCATAATCCCAGAGTCCTGGGATCGATCCCCACATCCAGACTCCCTGCTCAGAGGGGAGGCTGCTTCCCCCCTTCCCTCTGCTGCACTCTCTGCCAAGTAAAAAAATAAAATCTTTTAAAATAAAATAAATTTCCTAACATCAGAGAATTTTCTTATTGCCTACTTTACCACGTTAATCTGTTATTTTGTAGTATTTCCTTACTTATCTTTCTCCTACATCCTGCTGGTGTAAGTGACTTCCATAGCTTCTGGACCTACATGTTCTAACTTGTGGCTGCTACTTAGAATGCAGGTGTTAATTACCTACTTAACAAATCCTACTATTTACTCCCAACAGTAAATACAACTTAGTTTCTCCCAATTAAACTGTTTTTCCTGCTGACTAAGGTTCCAAACCTCTTTGATTTTCCACTCCTTTGCACATAACATTAAATCCACTTTTGAAGGAAATCTGTGGAATGGCTCTGTGTGTTCTCAGCTCTAACACTAAAGACTAGACCTTCTCCATTGAAAAATACAGCCTGACTATTGGTTTCCCAGGGCTTCTGCAACAAAATGCCACAAACTGGGTGGCTCAAAACAACAGAAACATATCCCACCACAGCTCTGGAAGCTAGAAGTCTGCAATCCAGGTGTCAGCGGGGCCCTTGCTGCCTCTGGAGGCTCTACAGAGGAATCCTGCCCTGTCTTGTCCTAGCTTCTGGTGGTTGTTATCGATTCTAGGATTCCTCGGCTTAGAGCCATATCACTCTAATTCCTGCCTCCACTGCCACATAGCTATCTTCCCTTTGTGTGTTTTTCTGCATCTCTCCAGTCCTCTTTAGAAAGACAACAGTCATCGCATTTAGGACCCACTCTAACTGAATATGACTCCATCTTAATTACGTCTGCAAATAAGGTCACATTCTGAGGTTCTGGATGTACAGGAATTTAGGAGGGCACTATTCAATCCAGCATGCTGACTCTCCAAAAGGACCAGACATTTATCTCTACCAGACTTACTGAAATCAGTCGGCAGCATCCACAGAAATGAGCTCAGTGGCAACTACATAGGGAACAGTGTGCTAACTTCTAAGAGGAAGTTGTAAGAATGCTTCTAACAATATATACTAGTGAATAATTCTGCCCTAAACCCTGGAGTCCATAGGGAAAAAAATGTATTTGGTTAGTGTAAAAATATTGGCATTTCTATGGAATTGTATAACCTCTAGAACACTCCCACATGCACCATGTAATGTCATCATCACTACAACCCAGTAATGTAGATGAAATTGTCACAAGTAGCCCCAGGCTACACAAGGAGAAACGGTGGCTCCAGTCTTTACTTGGGTCATGTGATTAATTTAGTAATGCAGACCCAGGGAGAAGGTCAGGTCTTCTGACTCCTAACCCAGCATTCTTTCTACGGTCAAGCTCAAGTGTATTATGTGAAGGTGTTTAAAGCAATGACTGTCAACTGCAGGCTGGACAGGAGGTCAGGGAGGAATTGGAGACCGCGTTAGCATCACCTATGGGGCTTTTTTCTAGTAACTATACCCACTCACCCCAGAACCTCTGAATAATGTTAAAAACTGAGATCCACTGTAAAAATCTGCAGAAGAGCCTCTGAAGCTGATTGTTTTATTGGCATGCTTTTGTGCCTTAGGTCAGGGCTTCTCAAATTTCAATGTGCATATGAACCCCTTGGGAATCTTGTAAGGACAGATTCCGATTCAGCAGGCCCCAGATGGGACCTCAGATTCTTCTGTATTTCCAGTAAGCTCCCAGGTGATCCTGCTGATTCAGGATCACATTTTGAAGGCCTTATATAGTCCTCCTGAGAGAACCCAGGAGTGACTCTATACTGATAACAGAATGTGTCTGTGTGATTGTAGGAAATGACCACATCCAACAGCTGTAAAAAGCAGGACCCTCTGCCCAGTAAACACCTCCTCAGTTCCTGATAAGTACAGACGTACTTGAGCCCATTCACATCATTCCACGATTGTTGCTGTCCGAACAAGCCAAGCAGGATTCAGGTAAAGGCCCTTGTTTGTGGTGCTCATGAAGAGCACCTGTCATTGGGCAAAGGGAGCATCACGGAGCTGCTGCTGCTTTCTGGCGCTGGGACCCCACAGCAGCCTGCCTCCAGGAGCATATATGTAAAGCACACCCTGCAAGTATTCTGGAAGCACAGCTGGATTGGCTCTCCTCTCACTGTTCCTTTGGCAGAGCTGCTCCATTTCAGAGTGGCCCGCATGTGTCATCCGTTTTCTGCCATTCTGTAATGTGGTCTTGATGATGCTGACCCCAAAAGTACTTTTCAGAAGAGGTTTGCTGCAGAGATTCATTAAAAGGAAAATAATGATTTCATTATGGCTTTGGGGCTTTTTTTTTTTTTTCCTGAAACTGCTGGGTCGCAGTCTTTAGGTATAGGGATAATGGTGGAAATAAATCCTTGCCTTTCTCTGTTGATGGTGATTGATGAGCTGATGAGGCCATTGAGGTGTCCAAGGAACAAAGCCAGGTTTCAATGGCACTTTAAATCTGAAAATTTAGAAGACTTCCTTGCAGAAATTGGAAGTTGGAGTGGGTGAGAAATAATTCAACAAATGAGCGTACTTTCAGCTAGTATAAATGGGTGCCCCCACTAGTCTTTACCCAGTGTGATTGCAGAAAGTACACTTCAGGTAAAATTTTATAAAGGAAAATAGCTCTGGCAAATAATAGTGTGTGTCTTGTAATGTTTTCCTGTACCAATAAACTGTTGTTTAACTCTAAGAGAGAAATTTTTCTATTTCTCTTCCAAACCCTGAAGTGCTTATTAGAATTTTTTTTGATATGAAGAAATACTATTTTCAAAGAAAGTGACAATTTAAGTAAAGGATCACTCTGAGCTTCGTACTCACATGAGATACTCAATGGAGATACGTTGGGGGCACTGTCTTCCTGGTAAACTGAGTCATAAACATGAGGGTTCCTAGACTTGCCATCTTCACAGCAGGTGAGGTTGAGATCACCTTATCAATAATTTAGTGATGTACTTCCTTCTGGAACCACTGCAGTAGAAAATTCTGCTCTTCAGTTGCTCTTCTACCCCAGTCAGCCCAGAAAGTCTGATCCCTCCTGAATGATGAGCCCAGAAGAATGCTAAGAAATCATCTGGAGGGAGAAGCAGAAAGGGATTTAGCAGGGCTTCTGAATACTTGGGAAATAAGGAAGGGACAAAGGAACATAATCTAGGATGCACTCATTGCTCCCTGGGGTGTCATATCTGGATTAAAGTGCCAAGTCCTTTGGGGCCTTACCCTTCATCGTTCATTGCCACCACTTAGAAATGGGGGTGCTCCTGAATAAGGAGAACTACCAGAGGTTTACATTTGCACCTTAGCCTCAATAGCTAGAAACCCCAGAGAAGCCTCTAACTGGAGCTCATCTACAATTTCCGGACTCGCAGGAGAAAGGTGATTTTAACCTGGAATCATAAGTAAGCTGTTAACTCTAAAATGTGCTTGCAAAATAGGTCAAGCAAGAGGGCATTGGGTCAATAAGTGTTACCAAGTTAAAGTAGAAGAGACAGTACACTGCTTTTCTTTTTAGTCTTTGTTTTTCCTTTGCTTTATGTTTTGCTATTTCCTTGTGGCTTAGAATGTAAAATCGATTGTTAAAAAGTTTTGTTCTGAATAAATATTTATCTTTTCTATTGCTAAAAAAAAAAAAAAAAGTCCTCCACGTAATTGGTGATCTTTCTAAATTGCAAATCTGAGCATGCTGTTCCCTTGCTTAAATTTTTGTTTGTTTTTTGGTTTTATTTTTTACTCCTTACCCCTCAAAATTCAGCAAGCATCAGAATCACCTGGAGGACTTACTAAAACAAATTTCTGGGCCTTCCCCAGTTTCTGATTCAGTAGTTAGGGAGTGAGGCCTGAGAAATTGCAGTTCTAACAAGTTATCACTAAATGCTGATGCTGCTGGTCTGGGACCACACTTGGAGGAAAACTGGCCTTTGATTCTTCATCCGTGCATCAAGTGACCTTCAGAATTTGTTCATTGCCTAATTTCCCAGAAGCATCCACACCTACCCATCTCTATACCTCCACCAATCACACTTTACTACTCAGGTCCCTGAAATCAGCATTGTGGGAAGGTTGTGCAAGTATCGCACTGCACAAATGATGGAAGTGTCATTCACATGATCTCTTTATTAGCACCCTTTGCAGTTGACTAGTGCACAGCCTACACACTAACACATAGCAGCCCTGAAATCACTGCTCCATGTCATGCCTCCTTATAGATGTCCCCAGTCATACAAAATTACTTGGAATTTTCCTTTTTTTTTTTTAAGATTTTATTTATTTATTCATGAGAGACACAGAGAGAGAGAGAGGCAGAGACATAGGCAGAGGGAGAAGCAGGCTCTATTCAGGATACCCAAAGTGGGACTCCATCCTGGGACTCTAGGATCATGACCCAAGCCAAAGGCAGATGCTCAACCGCTGAGCCACTCAGGCATCCCTTACTTGGAATTTTCTGAGCAAACCATATGGCTTGGGTTTCAAAGCCTTTACCCACCTAGTCCTCTTGGCCTATAATACTCATTATTTTCTTTTCTGCATGGCAACTTCTATTCATCCTTTGTTCATCTACCCCCTCTCAAAGAGTAGATTTATGATTAGAATTGTCCTTAGAGGTTCACCTGGGTGGCACAGACAGTTAAGCATCCAACTCTTGGTTTCTGCTCAGGTCATGATCTTGTGGTCGTGAGATCTAGCCCCAAATCCAGCTCTGTACTAAACACGGAGTCTACTTCAGATTCTTTCTCCCTCTCCTTCTTCCTCCCCCTCCACCCCTCCCCCCACTCCCTTATGTGGCTCTCTAAAATAAATAAACCATTTTAAAAAATAAAAAGAATTGTCTTTAGAGAAAAGGAAACATTTTTTTTCCAACAGGAAAAGGAAGAAGTTTATAGAATCTGGATACAATTATAAATACTCTAGTGTCCAAAACACTAAGTGTTCAATCTGTTATTTCGCCCTCAGGTTTTCATGAATTATGTTTTTAAAGAACTAGAGAGCTGATAATAAGGGGAAAATGGAGGGAGGCTTATTTCCATTTATTTTGATCTAGCCCGCACATCTCTAAAATGTGGATTTATATAGATATGGTATTTTAACAAATTAATTTGTAAATAAATATTTTAAATGAAATGTATAGCATTCTTAAGTTTACACTTTTATGACTTTTTTACTTCTTTTCTGTGATGCTTGACTTTTGATTACATGAAATAGTGATGTGCCTGTGCATGTATTTGTATGTATGTATGTATTTATGCCTGTTTGTGTGTATGTATATGTGTGTATTTTTTATTGAGGTATAATTGACTTTTTTATATATAATTGACATTTAATATTCTATTAGTTTCAGGTGAAAAACATAATGATTCTATATTTGTATACACTGTGAAATGATCACCACAGTAAGTCTAGTTAACATTCATCACCATACATAGTTACAAAAAAAATCTTTTTCTTGTGATGAAAACTTTTAAGATTTACTCCCTTAACAACTATGCCATATAGCAAATATACCACATGCAAATATGCCAGTGTGACTAATTATAGTCACCATGCTGTGCATTACATTCCCATGATTTATTTTCTAATTGGAAGTTTGTACCTTTGGCCACCTTCACCCATTTCTGTTTTTTTTTTTAATTATTTATTTATTCATGTGAAACACAGAGAGAAGGGGGCAGAGACACAGGCAGAGGAAGAAGCAGGCTCCCTGCAGGGAGCCCGACGTGGGACTCAATCCCAGGACCCTGGGATCACGACCCAAGCCAAAGGCAGATGCTCTACCACTGAGCCACCAAGGCATCCCCCTTCACCCATTTCTTCTCCTCTGGCAACCACCAGTCTGTTGTCCATATCCATCTATGAGGGGTGTTTTGTTTTTTTGTGGTTTGTCTTTTTTTTTTTTTTTTTTGGTTTTGCTTTTGTTTTAGATTCCATATACAAGTTGATATTTGTCTTTCTTGTATGTGTTTTTTAATGGATAACCTACATTTTTAATTCTTCTCAGTGGCTTAACATTTTATTGCACAAACCTGACTCTACCTTGATTTGTACATGGAACTATCACTTCACTGAATTAACTGCAGATTGCACATCAGACTCAGGGGGAAAAAATGTGACACAGAAAAGTACAGCACTTTGCTTTAAGAAAATGTATCCTTCTGTGAAGGTGAAGTTCAAAGCTAATGTATAGTCCCAAGCAGGCTTCTTAAAGAATAAGATTAAAAAAAAAAAAAACAGCAGTCTATTCAGGATAGTGAAGAGAGGATTAATAAAAAGGATAGCTTAAACCTAGGAAAAGATTATGTTGCTGAACCTGTAAAGCTGATCTGTTATCATAAAATGTTCTATGTATACTATGAATTTCTATTGTTAAAAAAAATTCTGTTGCTGGTTAAAGCTTTTAGGTTGACTTTGGGCTGCCTAGAAGTGATGGAACGTGGCTAGGAACCTGTCTTATTCTTCCGTGTGCTCTGTGTTAGGCATTAGAAGAAGTTCAATGAAACATAGGTAGTCAGTGCCTTCCAGAATTCTAAAGTCTTGCTTGAAAAGTAAAATTATTTCCTATGAAATTGTTGAATGAGGGGCACCTGGGTGGCTCAGCGGTTGAGCGTCTGCCTTTGGTTCAGGGCGTGATCCTGGATCCAAGATCAAGTGCTGCATTGGGTTCCCAGCGTGGAGCCTGCTTCTCCCTCTGCCTTTGTCTCTGCCTTTCTCTCCGTGTCTCTCATGAATAAATAAATAAATAAGTAAGTAAGTAAGTAAATTTTTTAAATAAAAATAAGTAAATTAAATGTTTATATACATATAAACATTTACATATATACATGACATATGAGAGAAAGAGATTATATAAACAGCTAGTCCTTGAACAACATAGAGGTTAGGGGCACTGAACCCCTGCCAGTGAAAAATCCACACATGACTTTCAGCTCCTCAATTCTTCATTAATAGCCTACCGTGGACCAGAAGCCTTCCCAATAATATAAACAGTCACTTAACATATACATACTTTGTATGCTGTATGTATTAATATTGTATTCTTACAATAAAGCTAGCTGGAGAAGAGAAAATATCATTAAGAAAATCGTAAGGAAGAGAAAACACATTTACAGTCCTGTGCTATATCAAAAAGAAATCTGCATGGAAGTGGACCCGTGCAGTTCAGCCCCGTGTTGTCGGGGTCCACTGTACATATATATATCTAAGAGAGAGATTGAGGAATTAGCTGGCACAACTGTGATAACCAGCAAGTTTGATCCATTGGACATGATAGTAGTCTGGAAAATTCAAGTGAGTGTCGATGTTGTAGTCTTGAACACAAAATCCACAGAGCAGGCCAGGCAGACTGGGAACTTAGGGAGGATTTCTGTGTTGCAGTCTTAAGATGGAATTCTCCTTTGGAAAACCTGTCTTCATTCTTCAACTGACTGGATGAGGTCTAACCACATTGTAGAGGGTAGTCTGCCTTATTCACAGTCTCCTGATTTGTTAATCACATCTAAAAAAAAAAAAATACCTTCACCACAACTTCTTGACTGGTGTTTGACCAAACAGGTGGACACCATAGACTAGACAAGTTGACACATAAAATTAAAATCATCACAGTCCTCAAAACAGTGTTGTATAAGTAAGCGAAACAAGTATTTGTTTTCAAATTTTTCTTTTTTTTAAATTTTTATTTATTTATGATAGTCACAGAGAGAGAGAGAGAGGCAGAGACATAGGCAGAGGGAGAAGCAGGCTCCATGCACCGGGAGCCCGACGTGGGATTCGATCCCAGGTCTCCAGGATCGCGCCCTAGGCCAAAGGCAGGCGCCAAACCGCTGCACCACCCAGGGATCCCTGTTTTCAAATTTTTCTATGTGGCAATACTAAGCCCCAGAAAATTATGGTGCCCAAGGTCACAAAACTAGTAAAGTATATCAGAACAGGACTCAAACTCAAACTTTTCAACCCTGAGCCCCACATTACTACCACCCTTCTCTACCTCCCAGGCACTTATGAGGCTCCCTGAATCTTCATTTCTTTTTCTGTAAAATGAGAAAAGTAGTATTTCTAAGTTTTCCTTTAACTTGAGTGTTCTATGAACCTTTTTTTTTTTTTTTACAGCCTAGATACCAAGTTAAATGAAATTCTATGCAAAGGATAAACACTCATTCTCTTCTTGTGCCCCTCCCCCCAAATCTATCATTCAGAGACTAAATAGAAGAGTCAAAACATTTATGTTGTGCTTTTCGTGGAGATGCTACACAGTCTACAAAACAGGAGAGCCTTGCTCCTTGCCTTTGAGGGGTGCATAGGGGCAGTGATGTTTGTGTTCTGCCCAGCTTAGCCAGTCTCCATTTTCACTCTCTGGCTCCTGAAGACTTATAAGAACGAGTTATCTAGAAAGAGGTTACCCAGTACATTGGAGTGTGTGTTGCTCACTGTTGCGTTTCTCTTGGAAGAGTTACTGAAAGTAACATTAAAGTTTCCTTCACTGCCCTTCCACCTATTAACTTTCTTCCTAATACTGAATCTTTTAAAATAACAGAAATATATTGTGGGTAGTGAAACAAAGTTTATTCTAGGAGATACCAAGAAACTATCAAATTAGTATCTTTAGCTGTAAGATAACCAAAAACTCTTCTAAGAAGTGGTTTTGTATGTGAGAATAAAAAAAAACAAAACAAAACAAACAAACAAACAAAAAAAACCTGAAAGAATAATTTGGTAATATGTGGAACTAGATTGTTTCTCACACCCTACCCCAAATGAAAAGCATTATGCAGGCTGACAGCTTACCTCAGCTTGGGCATGGATGATTAAGTCTTTTCAAACCCCTCATTCAACGGCATACAAATAGGTGTGGGGGAGGATTGAATTTCTGGGTCCCTGTTAGTCACAGGGCAAAAATAATTGAGAAACAACTAGACCTTTCAGTGATGCTCCTTCTTTGCAACGTGTTATGTGGTGTTAGCACGTAAGGGCTTCATGCTTGCCTGTGCATATCAGCTGAGGGTACTCAAGCAGATTCCCTTTTGTCCTGGGAGGGCCAAGGGAACATTCTGGAGAGGAAAGAGCTAGTAGGGGGATCCCTGGGTGGCTCAGTGGTTTAGCGCCTGCCTTCAGCCCAGGGCATGATCCTGGAGTCCCGGGATCAAGTCCCACATCAGGCTCCCTGCATGGAGCCTGCTTCTCCCTCTGCCTGTGTCTCTGCCTCTCTCTCTCTCTCTCTCTCTCTCTCTCTCATGAATAAATAAATAAAATATTTTTTAAAAAAGAAAGAAAGAAAGATCTAGTAGTCAGCTAAGGGTCACGAGCATAGAGGAAGAGTACTATGTGTTCTAGGAATATGAAAGCTAGAACTGAAAACTTAGAGCAAAAAGCAAAGAATTTGCTTTCTGGTTTGCTACGGTTGATAGTGTCCTGAGAAATAGCTAGAAAGAGAAAACGGGTGGGTGGAAAATCATGATATTCTAACGAACTTCTAGCCTCTTCCCTCGACAGATGGTTTAAACTTTGGCTTATATGTTCATGCTTTGTCCTTCTTGTGAAAGTAGAAAATTATTCATGCTCTTAATAATATTTGTCACATGGGGCACCCAGGTGGCTCAGTGGTTGAACGTCTGCCTTTGGCTCAGGTCATGATCCTGGGGTCCTGAGATCGAGTCCTGCATCAGGCTCCCTGCAGGGAGCCCGCTCTCCTTCTGCCTATGTCTCTGCCTCTCTCTCTCTCTCTCTGCATCTTTCATGAATAAATACAATCTTTAAAAATAATATTAATAATAAATAATATTAATAATAATAATGTTTGTCACAGGGCTTTTTCTTCCTGTCAGTTTAAATAAGCTGGTTCTCTTCTGAAAATTCTTGTCATCACGTTCTCCGTGTTGTTTTCTATTGCTGATCAGGGTTTTGATTTTTTTTTTAATGAGAAAGCAAGAATGCTATATAGTTAAGAGCTGGTACCTCACTTTCACGTTTCAGCCTATATTTATGAAAGAAGAAAGGTTAGGGAAGAGGAGAAAGAATATACCTGCACTGACCTTCATTGCAAGGCACAGAAGTTTCCATGTGTTTTCGTGGAGTGTTGAATGTCAATAAATCGAAAGCAGACATGAAATTGTATCTAAATGGGGGATAAACAGTTTAGGCATTTTTTATTTCCTCTTGATGCTGGCCAAAGGCTTTGTCCAGACACATCTCCAGCATTTCTTACACTTATCCCACTTTACATTTTATGGGATGCTTCATGTGCATCGTTTGACCCTTAACAACCCTGTTAGGTAAGCAGGGCAAATGTGGAGCGCCTCATTTGCAAATAAAAGAACTGAAGTTCAGAGAGGGATGGCTTGCCAAGTGGCCCACAGAGATAGAGGCATGTGTGTTTTAATTCCCTGTCCTGTATTCTTTCCACCATAAAACATCCATTAACATCATTATATCCCTTCAGAGGATATAACATCAACAAGCTGGTACAATTGAGGCAAGTCTCTAACTGCCTTACTTCCTCTCACAAACAGCTATCAATGCAACCAATTTCGGGTGCCTGTTAATGCAAGTGCTAGGAATCCCAATCTTAACTCCATGTGATCCTGTGAATATCTGTGTTTATATGAGAAATTAAAATTGTTATCCAGGTGATTCAAAAGGAAAGAAAAGTTTTATCCAGAAAAGCGTCTTTTCCCAGTCACTAAATGCTTGGAACATAACAGCGCAATAGCTTTCAAAGTCTTCTCATTTGAATTTTTATTTCTTAACCAACAAAAGTGTATTTTGGCCATTCAGCCAAATGACAGGATCAGCTGTGACTTGTCCTTGGTTTGGTTTGTAGACATGACAGGGATTAGCAAAATGTGGTGGTTTAGAAAGAGAATCATCACATATGAGAAGTGAAAGGAACCCTGCTGATGATCTAATCCAAGTTGGCCAATATCACACAGATAACTGTTTGCAATTTCTGCATGTCCACTTCATTTGCCATGTGCACGCCTAAGGCTGCTTTCTAGAGCTGAGAGAGAATAACCAGCTCTGGAGGCCAGTTGGTAGGGGTGGTAGGAGTTAAAAATCTAACTTGTGCATGGTTAGGATAAACGAAGCAATGCCTAAATGCCATAAGGGTTTGCTGTTAAAAAATATCCATGTTTAGAAGTATATCCTGTAGGGACACATGGGTGGCTTGATTGGTTAAGCATCTGCCTTCATTTCAGGTCATGATCCCAGAGGGCCCCCCAATTAACCTCCCTACTTGGTAGGGGGCCTGCTCTCCTGCTGCTTCCTCACTTGTGCTCTCTCACTCTCTCTCCAATAAAGAGATTAAATCTTTTAAAGAAAAAAAAAGTATATCCTATAGTTTATAGCAAAATGTCACATTCGTTATATTTATTTTGTTTTAAAAACTCTACAATAAAACAATAAACTCACATTTGGTTTATTGCCCTACACATCATCTTTGGTATATATTGAATAATTTGTCTACAGGGCTGTCTTTCTGGGAGAACTCCAAGCTTCACAAGATATTTAAAATAAGCCATTTCTCTAAACTGAGAGCAAATGGATTTTGACAGATTAAATCTGAACATAAGACAGAAAATAATGCAGTTTAGTACCAATGGTTTCTTTAACATGAATATGGAATTGCTAAGAGCTTAAGTGTTTGGTTTTTTGCCGTAGTCATTCTTTTCCTTCTAGAATGTACTCCAGGGGTGCCTGGGTGGTACAGTCACTAAGGATCTAATTCTTGGTTTCGGTTCAGGTCATGATCTCAGGGTCATGACATCAAGCCCCATGTCAGGCTCCATGCTCCATGTGAAGTCTGCTTAGGACTCTTTCTCCCTCTCCCTCCCTCCACCCTCTCTCTCAATTCAATAAAATGAATCTTTGGAGAAGAAAAAAAAAAGAGAATGTACTCCAGGTCATGTTGTACATGTGTTGAATTTCCAGGTATAAAAGGTAGCCATATGTTTTAAGTTGCCATCAGCTAGACCATAGACTGCGTCAGTACTATACGGTGTTTCATTATTTCCCAAAATCAGCTACCGAAGCCAAATGACCTAAAGTCTAGCTGTGATTATGGAGTCAAGGTAAACTGAAAGTCCACCCTGGACCATCCACTTCTGTTCTTTGTTCAAAAGTATTGGGAGGGGGATCCCTGGGTGGCGCAGCGGTTTGGCGCCTGCCTTTGGCCCAGGGCGCGATCCTGGAGACCCGGGATCGAATCCCACGTCAGGCTCCCGGTGCATGGAGCCTGCTTCTCCCTCTGCCTGTGTCTCTGCCTCTCTCTCTCTCTCTCTCTCTGTGACTATCATGAATAAAAAAAAAAAAAGTATTGGGAGATAATAGAATAGTTTCATCTATTGCTACTTCTCTCCTTGCTCTTTGCAGTGATAAGCATCAGGAAGATGCATCTAAAATGGGCATCTGAACAGATAAGATATGGAAAATCTAGAATATGGATTGTCAGAACAAGAATGATAGCAGCAATCCCAGAACTTAAAATGCCCTCTTAATGTAATATACCTGTTATATGACTGTGTGACCTCCTAGAAAGTACAGAGGGACCTGGTTACTTATGGTAAGAGCACGAGAGTGGATGGGACCTGACCAGTGCCTTCTAAGGAATGTTGTAGGAGCAGAAAGTTGCTGGTGTCATCCTGCCATTGGCCTCTGTGGGTGCAGATTTGAGATGAGCAATCCCAACTTGGCCTTCGTAAACCCTCTGAATCCATCATCCATGGATGCATCTAAACCTTCTGGAAGGACTTCTAACCTTAGCCTCCCCAATCTCTTAGAATAGGTCTAGGACAACCTTTTTTCTACAGTGATTCATTGATCCACATTTTTCAAGGAAATTCTGAAGTACGCTCAGGCAAAAAGTACTTACCTTAGTTTTGTCCAAGAAAAATATGTAAAATACTAATAGTAAAATACTGTTTCTTAAGCTAAGGAACAATAAATCTTGATTCAGCATCTGTAACACACTCTGAAATACATTATACTGTGGGTTTACTTGATACTTGTGGTTTTACTTGAGGGGAAAGCTGGAAGCTGAAGAACAGAACAGAAAACAGTGAAAGGTGTCGAGGAGGCCTAAGAGGAGAAAGGGTGAGGAAAGTAACCCAGGAGAAGAGAAATGTACAAGAGTAAAGAGAGGAAAACAGAGGGAGAAAGAACAAGAGAAGACTCTTGTTTACAAGTCCTGATGTCAGAGGCAAACTGATTTTTTCATGATTTCAGGTTTACTGAGCTGTGAGGTCTCAAGCTGCTTAATCATTATCCCTTGAAATATTTACTGGATCTTTCAATTAAATAGTCACTGCCATGGGGCACCTGGGTGGCTCAGTGGTTGAGTGTCTGCCTTTGGCTCTGGATGTGATCCCAGGGTTCTGGGATCGAGTCCCGCATCAGGCCCCCAATGGGAGCTTCTCCCTCTGCCTATGTCTCTGCTTCTCTCTCTCTCTCTCTGTGTCTCTCATGGATAAATAAATAAATAAAATCTTTAAAAAATAATAAAATAAAATAAAATAAAATAGTCACTGTCAGGATATATTTCTCAAAGCTACATATAATATCTGATAGCAGTGGCCATGCCCAAGATCATGGACAAAGGTCAGAGGAAACCAAGCCAGACCTAATCTAGGTAAGAGGGGCTTCCTACTTCACCAAGATGTGTGTGTCCTAGATGCAGTCTTTACTAAGCAAAAAAGTACTTCTTCCCTTGCTCTCAAACCTTCATCTTCATCCTCAGCCTTCTAAATCTCAGCCTTACAGAGATCCCTACATGGGCTGTCGTATCGTCCATGGCTTCACGGATTTCCCACATACCAGTTCCTGGCCATTGTCTATCCAGACCGAAGTCCTGTTCATTTCAGCCTGTAATGATACGAGTGCCTTTCATTCATTTAGCAATATTTGTGTGTCGTGTAATCTTCGCAACAACCACGAAACAGCTATGACTGCTCTCTTTGTTCTACAGATTTGTAAACTGAGCCAATGAGAGGTTGAAAATGTGCCCAGGGTCACCCAGTAAGCGATAAATCCAGACTCAGAGCTCAAGCTGACTAAAATCCAGTCACCCCAGCTTCTCATTTCCCCCTGAGCTCTTCCTCTTTCCTGCCTCATCTGACATTGTGCTATTTCCTCCACGTAAAACGTCTGCCCTGCACCAAAATCACCATGGATGGTCAACAAGCTCTGCTTTCTGGAAGCTTCCTTGACTGAATGAAGTTTGCGCTAATCTTCCTTTCCCACATGATGCCAGCCAGACGTCCACACATCCCAGGGCGAAGGCTCTCCTGAGTTGGCTCTGCCATCAGTGTTTACCGGCTAAACAGTATTTGTTGGATGAGAAGCATTGTTGTACTAAGTGCCATATTATCTCTCCATGTGTGGGTCTGCATTCGTGGTTTTTTAGTTGTAGAATAAAACTTCTAGAAACCATGAATTCTGTCTAGCATATGTAGCATGTCAGGCGATTCACTTAAAGAAATACAAGCCAGGTGGTTAAGGGAGAAAAATAATGAAACTAAGAGAGGAGAGATTGCTCTTCCAGGCGATTCCAAAGGGTGGTTACTCACACAAACGTGCCTAAGAACGAAGGCGGGGGCGGGGGGTAGATATTTTTCTTTTTGCTCAAATTGCTTAGGCCCTGGAATTTAAATGTGTACTACATTGGGCTTCTAAGTAAGATGAACTCATAAAGAGTGAATGTGTTTGCATTAGTTAGGGAATTTTAGGTTGTAACGTTACCTTCCTGGAATATCTTTTTGAGCAATTCCTCTAAAGAACAGCGAATCCGTATGTCTCCCAGCTGCCTAAACAACTAAGAGGATTTGCTAACTTGGACTTGCTTCTCTTTTCCAGATCTTGGCCATCGTGTCTATCCTGTTCATCGTACTCTCCACCATCGCACTGTCTCTCAACACTTTACCAGAGCTGCAGGAAATGGATGAGTTTGGACAACCCAACGACAACCCCCAGTTGGCACACGTGGAGGCTGTGTGTATTGCTTGGTTTACCATGGAGTACCTCTTACGCTTCCTGTCCTCACCAAATAAGTGGAAGTTCTTTAAAGGCCCACTAAATGTCATTGATTTGCTGGCCATCTTGCCCTATTATGTCACCATCTTCCTCACGGAGTCCAACAAGAGCGTGCTGCAGTTCCAGAACGTGCGGCGCGTCGTTCAGATCTTCCGGATCATGCGCATCCTCCGGATCCTGAAGCTGGCCAGACATTCCACAGGCCTGCAGTCTTTGGGGTTCACCCTCAGACGGAGTTACAACGAGTTGGGCTTACTGATACTATTTTTGGCCATGGGGATAATGATATTTTCCAGCCTGGTTTTTTTTGCTGAGAAGGATGAAGATGCTACCAAGTTCACCAGTATCCCAGCGTCGTTTTGGTGGGCCACCATCACCATGACCACCGTGGGCTACGGTGACATTTACCCCAAGACACTACTAGGGAAAATCGTGGGAGGCCTCTGCTGCATTGCCGGGGTTCTGGTGATTGCCCTTCCCATCCCGATCATCGTGAATAATTTTTCTGAGTTTTACAAGGAGCAGAAACGCCAGGAAAAAGCGATTAAAAGGCGGGAGGCTCTGGAGCGGGCCAAAAGGAACGGAAGCATCGTTTCTATGAACTTAAAAGATGCCTTTGCTCGAAGCATGGAACTGATAGACGTGGCCGTGGAGAAGGCAGGCGAGTCGGCCAGTACCAAGGACTCGGCTGACGATAACCACCTCTCTCCAAGCCGGTGGAAGTGGGCCAGGAAAGCTCTGTCGGAAACAAGCTCCAACAAGTCTTTCGAGAACAAGTACCAGGAGGTGAGCCAGAAGGACTCCCACGAGCAGCTGAACAACACGTCTTCCTCCAGCCCGCAGCATCTGAGCGCCCAGAAGCTGGAGATGCTCTACAACGAGATCACCAAGACCCAGCCTCACCCCGCCCCGAACCCCGACGGCCAAGAGCAGCCCGACAGGCCATCCGCCTACGAGGAGGAGATCGAAATGGAAGAGGTGGTCTGCCCGCAGGAGCAGCTGGCCGTGGCGCAGGGCGAGGTCATCGTGGACATGAAGAGCACGTCCAGCATAGACAGCTTCACCAGCTGCGCCACCGACTTCACCGAGACGGAGAGGTCGCCCCTGCCACCACTCTCCGCCTCCCACCTGCAGATGAGGTTCCCCCCCGACCTCGCAGGGACCGACGAGCACCAAAGAGCCCGGGGGCCCCCGTTCCTGATGCTCGCCAGGGAGAAGGGGCCCGCGGCCAGGGATGCCATCCTGGAATATGCTCCAGTCGACATAACGGTGAGCCTGGATGCCAGCGGTTCCCAAAGTGGGCTCCACGGCCCCCTGCAGCCCGACGGTGCCTCGGAGAGCCCCAAGAGTTCGCTGAAAGGCAGCAACCCCCTGAAATCCAGATCGCTCAGAGTGAACTTCAAGGAGAACAGAGGCAGCGCCCCGCAGACCCCCCCCAGCACAGCCCGGCCGCTGCCCGTCACCACGGCGGACTTCTCCCTCACCGCCCCGCAGCTCATCAGCACCATCCTCCTAGAAGAGACCCCCTCCCAGGGAGACAGGCCCTTGCTGGGCGCCGAGGGCTCGGCACACTGTCAGGGACCTTCCAAGGGGCTGACCCCCCGGTTTCCCAAGCAGAAACTCTTTCCTTTCTCATCAAGAGAGAGGAGGAGCTTCACCGAAATAGACACTGGCGAAGACGATGACTTCTTAGAGCTCCAGGGGCCCGGGCAGGACAAGCAGGCCGAGCCCAGCCCTAACTGCTTTGCAGATAAACCTAGCGACGGAAGAGACCCTTTAAGAGAAGAGGCCTGTGTGGGCTCTTCCTCCCCCCAGGACACCAGTCACAACTGTAGGCAAGACGTTTACCACGCTGTGGCTGAAATGAAAAAGGACAGTAGTCAAGAAGGGTGCAAGATGGAAAACCACTTGTTTGCCCCAGAAATTCATTCCAACTCGGGAGACACAGGTTATTGTCCCACACGTGAAACCAGCATGTGACTAGTTACAAAAGCAATAATAATCATAATAATAAAACACTTGTTTCTTAAAAAACCGGGTAATAATGCCTGTGAACTAAAACCATGGGAAGCCCCTGCCCCCCCCAAAAAAAGTGCATAAAATGTTATTTTTGCATGGCATGAACAGTTTAGTTTAAGTACTGTTTAAATAAAGAGTCAAGACTGCATTTTGTAACAAACAAACAAAAATGACTGAGGAACAGTGAACAAATAAAGAGAGCTCTATTAGGAACCAGTATTCTGCAATGTCTGACATTTTTGGTCCTTTCATTCCACATTGTAGACAGATTTTCGACTTTTACCTTTTCTGTTACAATGAATTTTAGAATTTGCACATGAAAGGATGAAATGTCATTGCATGCATTCATAATTATGAGGACCAAGGTGCTTTGAGCTGGCAAAATGTGTACCTTTGTAAATAATGGGACCCGGGATGCAAAATTGTCAAGAACCTCTGGAAACAAGTTTCTGAGACACAGGTACTTCCTTCTCAGCTACTGCCTGGAGGAGCTGTACAGACTTCTTGTTGCAAAATTGCAACCTCTTCTTAAACCATCTCACATATCTTGCTTTGGGTTATAAAGCTCTTAAAAGTACATTTGTTTAAAGGAATACAGTATTTTTATTGTGATATAATTCATAGGGTGCATTTTTCTTTTGTGCTTCTGCTTAGTTCTGGCATTTGTGCTTTATTTATAAATCATGAAAACAGGCAAGATTTAATGACCAGATTATCAACAAATTTCGAATTTAAACTTGAAATTTTGCCAATCCAAATTTTGCCACAGCCTAAAAAACCTGAAAATATGTCAAAGGTTCTCATACACCTCAACTTTTTTTTTTTTTTAATGCCACTCCACATTTGGAAATTGGGTTTGTTTTGGGGTTTTGTGTCTTTTTTTAGTTGTATGTTGGCCATCAAAAAAGGACGGTATTCTCCACTTATAGCCGACATGAACTTCTCTATCTAAAGAACTAAAGATAGAATGCAGATATGCCAAAATGGGAATTCCAAAAAGTGACTTTTGACAAACTAAAAGCAAAACTTTTTATTAAGTGAGACTGCTGTCCCTCTCATAGTTAGTTGGGTTCAGAAATGAGCTACCATAAAAGGAGTCCAGTATTTCCCAGTGAGGGGAGAGAACACTGTGGCACGAGGAGTGTTACAGACCCCAGTGGGCACCTGCCAGTAACTGCAGCAGCTAGAAACACCCGTTCACCTTTCCAATGTCCCCAAGCATCATCAAGACTATCCTTGTTGAAAGTCACTTCCAACACTTTCTACTGAAAACACTGAAATCCAGAGGAGTTAAGACACTTGTTGGCAGTTATGCTGTTGGTGAGTCTGTGCTAAGAACCCAGGTCATATGAATCCATTTTGCTTCATGGGAAATGAAGGCTCTGCTTCCAGATCCACAACTACTAGATGTGTGATTCTGGACAAGTCTTGAAAACCTCGTAGTCTCAGTTTTACCCCAATAAACCCAAGACAAAAATATTTCTAAGCTCCCTAAAGACTTCAAATTAATATGATTCCTTGGTCTCTCAGGAATGTCCAAGTTTTGCCTCAGCATAATGCATTGCTTGTGTGTGTGTGCATGCGTGTGCGTGTGTGTGTGTGTGTGTGTGTGTGTAGTTCAGGAAAGATTTGGGAAAATTCTGGACCAAATTTAAAGCACAACTTTTGTTTAAAGAAAAAAATTCTAAATCTTATTCTATTTTTAAAATTACAGTAAGAACATTGGAAAAAGACAACCCAAATGTTTAGAATTTAAGGCTTTGGGAATAACATTTATTAACAGAATCTGGTCATTATATCTCAGGTAAGAAAACATGTTTTGATCTTAGTTGAAATCCAAGCATCCCTACGGCTAAAAGCAGTTTTAAGTGTTTCTTTTTCACTGTGCTTATAATTTCTTAATGATTTTCATGTTTGTCTCAAGACATAATGTTTAAGGGTTTATGGTCATTAACTATTGATATTTACAGTACTCCTACTTATTTCAATGTCTATAATGAAATGTCGATCTGTTTTTGTAAATCTAGAGTGTTCAAATTTTCTACATGTAGTTTTTCAAGTCCAACAGGTATGTCTTCTGTTAGATGAATAGCAAATAAGTTATGAAAATCATTTTCTTTACATAGTCTCATGAAACAGTTATTTTTCTAATGTCTCTGTATTGTTGAATCTCAATTTTTTTATTGATCTGTCTGCATAGGTGGATTTGTCTTCTTGCCCTGATTGTTCACTAATGCCCACTTTCATGTGTCCATTAGGCTTTCTACTAAGACCCTGCTCCAGAATGCTTAATGTTAGAAATCTTGCCTAGAGAAGGAATCCTAGACATTCCAACCTGGAAGCATTTTCCTTAAAAACGTTTTTCCTTTTAATATTTTTTAAGTTTCAAAGAGTTTTCAAGAACATCTTATGGGAAGCTCAACCTTCAATTCTTCTTAGCCCCTCCGGCCAAAAGTCTTCAGTTAGGAAAAAAATAAAATGCTCCTTAAAAACAAACAAAAAAAAAACGAAAAAATGAAAAACAAAAAAACAACTGACTTTGTTGTTTCACAGGGAGGCGGTTTGGGAACTGAGGGCTCCCAGAATGCACTCCTGCAGCACTTCCTAAATCCTTTCAATGAACTGCACCTGACGCAGAGAATGAACGTGTGTATGCCTGAAATGGTCTACAAATATACCAAGCACAGAGTTCTTTTGAAGTCTTATTTTTACATTAAAAATCCATATAAATGCTGCATTTTACTCCATTATGTTTCAATATAAAAGAAATGATGTTTTATATTGCTTATCAACTAGTAAAATTGATACTCTTATAACTTCATATACCTCTTTTGTACCCCTTGGAAAACATATCCCCAGTTTAAGAAGCACTGCATGAATGACGGGAACATAGACTGACCTTTCAGGTACGCTGGAGGTTTCTGCTACTGAGAAAGGGTACTCATCGGTAACTAGCTCAGTGACCGAGGACAAACATCAGTGAGTAGAGACTTTGAATGAACTCTAAATAATACAGACTCAAGAATGGCTAATTTGATTCTTCTAGCTATCTTAACAACCAGTGCAAATTGCCACAAGATCAACTTAGCTCAAAGACTGAGATGAATCATAGAAGTATAGAAATGGACACATGGATGAATGTCTTGGGTTGAATCACAAATATAAGAGTGACATAATTGAGTCCCTGGAGTTGATCTGATTTGTCTCTAAATATTTCCACTAGAAATTTCTCCATTCTGGCAAAACCAACTGCTTTGAAGCAAGCATTTAGATCAAGCATTATCCTGATATGACTAGATCTGGTAACAAGGAGAGAGTGTATGCCAAGTATCTGTTCCCATTAATTTCTTGTCAAAACAGTCTCACTCTCATGTAGACACAGGCTGGGGAAAGCCAACAATTTAACTATTTTCACCTAGAATTTGAATAGCAAAAAGAAAAAAAAAAAGCCTTATGTATGTAGAGTACCTTATAGTTTCTTCTTGAACTTAATCCTCACAACAGCCTTCTGAATTAGGTGTTATTTATCAATAAAGGACCAGAGAGGATATGTATTTTGCTCAAGCTGACACAGGTCACTGGCAAGTAGAAGAACCCAGCCTCATCCATGTTGTCTGGCATCAACACACTAGAGTATGCTTCATTAGGGGTTTTTTTCCCATTAATATATGAAATTATGTTAAAAAAAAAACCCTGGAGATAGATTTATAGTCATGTGGTTTGCTTAAAGCAGCAGTGGATCATAGCCAAATGGTAATTGACTGAAGATAAATGACATTGACCATCTTTAGCACACGTTTGCCAATTTAGAATTCTTGTCATAAGATCCACACTCATGGGTGAAAGAAAAGAATTCATAGCTCATGATGTAACATGACATACATATTAGCCAGAGGGTTGAAGGAAGCTACTTGATTTTCTGAAACAAAAACAACTAAAACTTTAGAAATTCCTCTAGTCGAAGTTCAAAAATTTTGTCTAATTGAATTTGTCATTTCATTGTTCATTCATTCAGCAAATACTAGGTGAGCACTCCTCTATTACTAAAACTAGGTATTCTATGCCTAAATATTAAGTGAGCACCTCTGTATTCCATAGAAGGCACTGTGCTTGGTGTTAGGGTACAACCCTTAACCTCACAGAGCTGACTGCCTGGCCCATTTACAACCAGGCTGAGGATCATTTGGGGGTACTGAAAAATGTCTCTTCTGAGTATGGAAAAAATCACTCCGTTATCAAACCAGGGAAGCAGATGACAACAAGTGAAATGCTTTTCCTGCAAACTGTTTTCCTAAGAAATAGACAGATGGCATAAATGGAAGTCTGATACATAATTATTTTTGAGACGCAATTTAGATTTACATGAGATAACAAATTGTTAACCTGAGTAAGATAATGGATTGTCTTTCCTCATTATCTGGTTAATCAGAAAATAATTTTTCAATTAGGGATGCTGCTTGTCAAAATAGCTAGTCATGGTCTATCACTAATAACTATAACAAGATTTAAGTGAAAAGTCTGTAGCACATTTTATATTTTAATAGTTGATGATGGTTATGAGGTTAAAAACAAACCATTTTTATGGTTTGTCTTACTTCCCGTTGACTACAGGTAACATTTGAGCAATGTATCACTATTCTTTGTTTAGCCCTCTGAATTTCTAAATGGAAGATATTTAAAATTCTATTGTATGGCTTGACTCAGGGGACTTATTCACGAGGTCCTTGTGACTTTGAAAATCTATTGGAAAAAAAAATTAAAAAAATCTATTGGATATTTTTCCACTGCCACTGTCCTCACCCATACAGAACTAAGAAAAGAAAAAAAGAAAGACTCTACAAAATCTAAGTAAAAAAAAGGAAATGCTCAAAGGCCCATCCCTAATAGGAAAGAGGAAAGGCCCCAACTCCAAAGCCTTGGTTCTATGTTATTGAAGCTAGTGCTTACTGTAATATAATGTTATCCTGCAATATAATGTTATTGGTTTCAATAACCGTTTCTTCTACTTGCCTTTTTAAAACAGCACAATCACCTAAGTCCTTATTTACCATTACCATTAATGCATAACTACTTCCTTCTTAAGACTCAAGGGGTATTAATCTGTGAATATAATATAAAGGGAGGTGGGGGGAGATGCTCTATAATAATAAGACATCCCAAGGCCAACAAAAGATACAAGCACAAAAATGAAGAAAGAAAGACAAACATGTGAGTAAGTTAAACATTTTTTTAAGCATAGAAATTTATATTAGGTACATGTATATGCTTTTATAAAATATAGACTTACTATCGACATGAAATTCACAACTGAGGCCATAATTCCAAGTTTAATCTCTCTCCTTAAGAAATTATTTCTTAAAAAAAAGAAATTATTTCTTATAATTTATTTAACAGATACTTCCAGATTGCTGTGATAAATAAAATACTTCATTCAGCTAACATTTATTGTCTACCATGTGCCAGAAATTAATTTGTGCACAGTTTATCCCTTAATTTTACCATCTAGCAGAGATTCCATCTTTAAAGAGATTATATTCCCAAGTGAAATCCAATTCCACACAGTGAGCTGGAAATAGTATGGTAGTATGTTTGAGTTTATAGTCTGAGCATTCTTATAATCCATTTTTATGTTCCCTCAGACTCAAATTCTTTTTTTTTTTTTTTTTTAATTTTTTTTTTTTATTTATTTATGATAGGCACACAGTGAGAGAGAGAGAGGCAGAGACACAGGCAGAGGGAGAAGCAGGCTCCATGCACCGGGAGCCCGATGTGGGATTCGATCCCGGGTCTCCAGGATCGCGCCCTGGGCCAAAGGCAGGCGCCAAACCGCTGCGCCACCCAGGGATCCCCTCAGACTCAAATTCTTTATTTCATTCCTTAATCTAGGATCTGAATGACCACCACATATATGCTTTCTACACATACATCTTTAAAATTATAGTAGCTATCTGAAATCTAGTGACAGTGTATTTCAATGGAGATATTACCCTCTTCCATCAAAGGAAATATGATTCTAGCAAAAAATGATATTGAAAATAATTGCTTTTGTACTCCCATAACTACTTTTTTTTAACTCTTGGCCTATATGCTGTGATAAAAGCCATCACAACCTACTGATCTGATGAAAATCTAATCCAACCTGAGCAAGTATTTTCTCTCCCATCCACTATGGATAGTAATGGCAAATGATATGGCCGAATGGTTTTTCTTTTAGTTATTTTTGTTTCATTTTAACCTAAAAAGGATGTGAATTGTCATACCAAACAATAAAAATAGACTTTCAAAATCAAGATCCGGGGTAACAGACACAAAATAGTGAAAACAGACCAGAGATAGACACGCAGATCCAGAAAGTATGACATGGGCTGCCATCTGCTGTTTATTCTCCATGTTGAGTGCCTTCTAGTGGTCGATTGGAAAGAAAGCGAAATTCTCTATTTGCCTGGAAAGGAAGCAGTAATGGGGACTTGAAAGAAAGTTTTCTACGATTTTACACCTTCCATTACACGTGCATATAACCAAAGTCACAACTACATCCTAGACATTTTTTTCAGTGATCATTTCTCAGTTTTCCTTTTTCCTATTTCAAAATATCTGATAAAACTGTTGTGACTTTCTGCACAGTACTTTCAGAATATTTCTACCTGCCGCCTCCAAATCAAAACAAAATCACAGGTCTTGCTATTTAACAGTGTCTAGTGTGGACTCTGACTACATAGTAAATGCTACTTTGACCTTACCACTATGAGTGCAAAACTAGAGAGAACTCAAAAGAGTGATTTTTTTTTTTTAAGAATCATAAACTTGTAAAAAATAAGTCATTCGGTTGATTAACTCCAAAACCCATGATCTCCATTCTTCCTGGAGTTTACAGATAGAACACAAAATGCCCCTGAATTGACCCCAGTGAAAAAATAGATGGTTTCTAAACTCCCAAGAGACATCTGTGGGTGCTGGCCAGAAATTCAATTATAGCCAGATTTCTGCCACCTTTAACCAAGATACTTCTAACAGTCTTATTTGCAGTGTATGGGCTAGGCTGACTTTAACCTGCAAATACATCATAATGTTTAATTGAAATTAGGAGGATTTTTGTAAAGAAAAGAGATACATAGAAAGTAATAGGTACTAACGTTACCCAAATTACTTCTCCAATAAAATGCTATCACCAAAATTAATATATATGTATATACATATGTATACATATGTATATAGTATGAAAATCTCACTAAAGATTTGGCAAAATTTTCCTATTCAAAGACCAAAAAAAAGAAAACAAAAAAAAGCCCTGCAATTTACGAAACACTTAGGTTTGTCATACAATAACCAAGTTTCAAATTTATGCAATTTTAAAAAGGTATTACATTAAACCTTTAAAAATGCAACAGTGAATATATTAAAAAGGTTTATTAAGCATATATAAGGTACCATTGGCACACTGAAGCATTTTTAATAATCTTTCATTTGACAGCATAATGGTTATGTCTTGCTTTTAGCATCTTGTTTTCAGCCCGAAAGCTCTTCTGTTTTATATTGTTGTGTTTCCTTGCTTCTTTGTTTTGTTTGAAGAAGTGAGGGTAAGTGGAACAATGTGTTCAAAGGGGAAGTTATTGGACAACAGTTGTTAACATTACCTACTGGGCCCGGGGTACAAGGGAAACCATTTGTGGAAGGGACTTGACCTCCTTCCCTTCTGCCTTCTCAAGTCTCACCATCTTGGTTTAGCAACAGATTCTTTTGATCAAACTCAGATCCTGCTCATCCAGATTTTCGATTCCTGTCTCGTCTGCAGCGCCTACCAGCAATCCTCGCCTAGAGTTTGCCTGACTGTATAGTACTTCCCGTCTCAAGTCATGGGCAGGACCCATTGAGGCATTAGCAATAGCAACTCGAAGCTCAAAGCTAAGAATACCAGGGAGCTGTTCAGGTGGCCAGAGAAGCCTGAGTACCAAGGAACTATCGACACAGTGTAATAATATGGTTTGACCATCAAAGCAATGACACTGTAGTTTTCTCCCCCTGTTAACAAAAGAATAATTTTTTAAAACCTCTATTAAGTTCTTGAACTTCAAAGGTAAATAACTAGACTGATGAGAAAGGTGGTGTCTACCTCACCGATTTGTCACTGGGCATCATCCTAAATGCACTTTCCACTAAATTTCTGTGTGCGGCCAATTAGTGTGTCTGCTTTCAAAACAGTATCCAAAAAGGAAAATACTGATATTATCCTTTCCATTTTCAATGGTAACAACATTTCAGCTGGGGGAAAATTGTTATTACTCTGGTAGTTTTTATATGGTTCTTGGCCAAAATGTAATAGCAATTTAAACAGAACTTCAGCAAAAGATATTAGGGGTGAAGAAAAAGGCCATCTCGAAATATTGTACTTTGCTGTACATCTAGTTAGAAATAATTTGAATTTGGATTAAGATTTCTTTTTAAGTTCTTTGCACACAAGTATCTTTAGGTGGTCATTTGAAATGGATATTTCTCACTTTCCTGTGAGTTTTTTTTTTAAAAAAAAACATTATAAATTAAGCCAGATGGTATAAAGTGAAGTACCTCACATAATACCCGACAGGAGATACTTTTATTTTTTTTTTGAAAATATTCCAAAAGAAATCATTCAACTCACATTTGTGTGCTTATTACTGAGTCTTCTAAAATTCTTCTGTGGCTTTCTAAACACTCAAAAAAAATTTTTAAGATTTTCATTTATTTATTCATGAGAGACACAGAGAGAGAGGTAGAGACACAGGCAGAAGGAAAAACAGACTCCATGCAGGAAGCCCAATATGGGACTCAATCCTACAACCCCGGGATCACGCCCTGAGCTAAAGGTAGATGCTCAACCGTTGAGCCACCCAGGCATCCCTAAACACTCAAAATTTTAAAGTGTCTAAGTATAAGTGTAGATTTTCACTCACTGTTACTTTAAAATAGAGTATATTTTATTTGCTAAATTACATATATATGTATTCTATTGTTTACGTATATATGTATCTCCACCTCATGTGGCTTTAAAAAAGAGACTGACGTTATTTGGAGAAATAACGTGCTATGACAACTTATGTAATGCAATTTTTTTAACCTAACAGCCTTACATTTTTAATGTTTAATAAAAAAAATGTCAACTTCTTCTAAAGAAAAATCAGCTTCCTACAATTATAAGACTTTAGCTTTATGATCTATCTGAAGATTCTCTTACACTCTCCTTATTACCAAAAAATTAAACATACTTAGGCATGTGACTGTGCAACACGCTCTTCCATCTTTATGCTTTCAATATTTGTAAACCCAACGAGATGGATATATATTTATATCCAAGGTAATTCATAACCAAATTTGGTTCCAGATTTGCCACAATTGACTATTTGCCAGAATAAACTATAAAATGAGAATAAAAGCTTTCAATTTAATAAGAATTCTTTATTCAGTTTTGTTTTCCTGTTCTAAAGCATAGATTATCATTAGACTATGATAATCTATGACTTCTTTGTTTTGCTTTTTTGTTAATGTTAAAATCTTACTGACCAAGAAAGGTAACAGAAGAGGGAGTTCATTTTCTATTTCAATTTATTTAAAATGCCATGTCACAAAAAATTTAGATACAACCCTTATTTCCTACAAAGAGCCTCAGAGCTGAGTCATGACCAAAGACTACATGTGATGCAGCACACTGTAGAGTCTTTACACGAAGTGCAACTACTCCAACCAAATTCTGGGGAGTCAGGCAGTGCAGCTAACTCCAATATGAGAGACAGACTGATTTTGGGAAAATCTTCCATTGAATCTGCAAAGGAAGCTCCAATATACTCTAAAATTTTACCTCCAGAGGATCCGGTATCTGGAAAACCGAAAATAACATTTTGATTTTAATGGAGGGTTTGTTTTGTTCTATTTTGCCTAGTATTTTTATGAAAGCTTTAGGATAACATATTAGTTTGGGGTTTCAATCAACATCTGATGCTTAGAAAAGTAATTCATGGTCTAGAGCATAATTGCAGGATCATTTAGATCATACTATTTAGTTAGCTATAGCCTACCAAATACTGTGTTCCTACCTGTTTTCTCAAAAAAAAAAAAAAGGTCCTCGCTTGTTAAATAGTATTCAGATAAAGCATTAATACCATCCAACCAGCTCACGAAAGGTAGTTAGTACCTGTCTCTGCATAGCTTATGTAAAAGCTCCACGTTGACCATCCTTGTCTGCTGCATTGAAAAGCTGCTGAGTGACTGTCTCATATTATTATGTCAACACATCATGTTACAGTGTCATGTACATAGGCCACAGTACAAAAGTGACTATAAACTACTTACTCAACATCTAGCCCAAGAAAGGGCTGAGGCAGTGCACTTACGCCTTTAGTTAAAGTGGCTCACGGAATCATTTCCATCATGCGTTCTTCAACCATAAATACTGAGGTAGTGTTTTTTAACTGTCTTTTCAGGCTTGTAATACAAATCTCTATACCATATCTACGTAGTCTAAAATATGTCAAATAACTCCGTTTAAAAAGTGTCGCCTACTAGCAAACTAACTAAAGAGAAATAGCTACCGGGTTTCCTATTTAGTTGCTTAAATCATTTGCCATTGCCAGTGTAGACCTGCCTTAAATGGTTTCCTTCACCACTATTCTGTGTGAAATGAAAAGAGGATATTTTGGTGAATGCTTACCTGTCTGACATTAGCCGTTTTCACCAGTCAAAGGATATACATTCCTCAGGAATGACCCATCTAGTGATGTCCAGTAGTCAAGAGGATACCTTATTTTCACTTTGGCCTCCAAAAAAGTAAAGTTGGAAATGTACAAAATTAACACGTCTAGACTTTCAAAGGCCAGCATCTTGTGGGGGCCGGGGGGCAGGGGGGTACAGGGAGAGGATTGGACAAGAAAGAAGAAAGAAGACAAGAGGGACAGAGAGGGGAGAGAGGAAAAAAAAAGAAAACCTAATAGAGAAAGGCAAATCTCCAAATGAGTTAAATGAAGAGAAACTAAAGTTTGTAGTGTGTATTCTTTGAAAAGTTGATTGGCTTTTGGGAGGGCTGTATGTGTTTGTATATGTGAGCGTGTGAACATGAGTGTGTTTAGGATCAGGAGGGGGAGCCTGAATCATCCACTGCTTTTTCAGTTAAATAGAGTCATATATTATTAAAACCAAATATGTCTAACTCCCAGACTCATTAATTCAATGTTTAATGTTAGAATTATAATCTTATTGTTAAACTCAGGACAACTCTGTGAAGAGTCACAAAATAATTGTATGAAACCTTATGGCAAAACTACAAAGCTATCAGTAATTAATGCACATAAAAAGCCTTGCTGGGAATAATCATGGGTGATTTCCCTAAAAAACAGGTTGACATGCAACCTATTCTTTTTTCTTCCCTCAAGTTGTAGAGATTTTAAGAGTTTCTATTAAATCCCTAACATCCCCCAGATTAAAAGCATTCAAAATTATTTTTAAAACCTAAGGAATATAGAGTATCAGGCATTACAAGTTAAATGAATAGTTCCTACAATTGCTGTATACATTAAGTAATACGATTTCATATTTCTAAATTATACATGGTACTAGATTTATAGGCACAGTCGCATGAAGCATCTTTCACTTTTATTCACTTCAGTGTTTTCGAGGGTTTTCATACTACTCTATGAATGCTCTGAATGCTGCAGAGGAAAAGAAGCACAATCAGTATTTTTATGTTTTAAGATTTCTCATTTGGGTTATCCCGTCCTGTCCATACACGTAATAGCGTCAACATTTCATCTTATGCTGTGTTGAAATATTTTCAGTACAAACTCTCAATAAAAGCTAAAGCTTACACAGAAGTGGTAAGTCTTGTCTAGTGTCATCCATCTGCCTCCACATGCTTTCTTTCATTATATTTGCAAACGAGGTGTTCTGATTTCAATCTTGTGAAGAGGATATGGTTCAGCATACTCGTGTTTGTTCAGCTGTCCATCCTGCACCATTAATACAATGCCTTTCTCTCCCATTTAATGGTGTTTGTATCAGTGTCCCCATATCTGCTGCATTTTAACTCCATAAAAAGAAAATGTGATTTTGTATGAGTAGTTTTTGCTGATCAACTCTATATTTCTGCACCAATCAGCATACTTATATGCATGTAGTAGTCTGTACAATTGTTCAACATCAAAATACTTGTTTACTTTATGTCAAAATGTCTATAAAATTGCTGGCAGTGTTCTCCATTTCAGTCTAGTAGAATAAGCAAGATAGAAAATAAATGTGTAAATGAATCATCTGTGTCATTTCAGTTCTCTGCATGAAGTCACTTTACATTAAGCATGGCGCACATGCCCGCCCCACCCAGCAATCCATGGTTTCTTGACACCTCATTACTGACTGTTGAGGCGCATAGCTTTTGGAGGAAGTGTAGGATAAAACTGCTAAGTCTGGGGAAAAAATAAAAGCTGGATCCATTGCCATTAAGGGTACTCTCCTTTTCAAATGAATCCTTTCAGGCAGGCTACCGATGTATGTCACTTGCTTATGATTTTTGTTCAGTGCAAAGCACCTTGCTGGGACTCTGGGGTAAAATCATAAAAGAATTTCAAGATAGTCTCCCACAGCCATTCCTGAAATCAGTTCCAGACAGTCCTAATTCCTGCCCCCAGGGCCAGTCTGATCAGTATGTACCTATGCGGTTGCTCAGAAGTGCAGACATTCTGAAGAGCCCACACTTAATTTAATGCCCTGATTTTACCATCTTGATGTTCTTAATAATGTTTGAGCAAAGGGCCATCTTTTCATGTTGTATTAGGCCCCACAAATTAGATCTCTAGTCCTGCTTGACCAGTGAGGCAAATGATAAGACTACTAACTGAATCAGGCTCTCCAAAGCAAGAGGTTAACAGGTAGTGAGGAGACAGGCTTATTTGTTCAACAGACTCTTAGACAGCAACTACCATGTGCCAAGTCCTATACATATATTTTCCTATTTAATCCTGATAGTAATATCCTCCTTATTTTACAGAAGAGGAAACTGAGGCATTGAGAAATTAAGTACTTGCCCAAGGTCACCTAGGTAGTACACCCAGAAATTGAATTCAGGCATCTGGCTAGAGTTTGAATACCTGGCTGTGTTGGTCAATGCTGGCTTCCCATCAAAGAAAAATGCCTTATTCTGTCTGTTAATAGAGTACTGGGGACATGCATTATGGTCTTTACCTTAAAGACCTTTGCTGAATAGTCTAAAAGTTTCAAGGATGATACCTTCTGAGAAATTCCAACTCTCCACAGCAATGTTTTTCTGCTCGTAATGCCAAGGACACTTGCCTGAGTTAAATTAATGAGATGACTATAAATATTGAGTAAAGTATGGCCAGTGTATTTGTGGCCCAACACAGATGTGCCTACAGAGTTCCCAGACTCTCTATGCCCAACTCCTGCACTGTTGACGGAGGGGAAAGAAGTGACAAGGAGAATGGGCTGACCTTGGACTCCCTGTGCCTCCCTAGTTCAGACAGCACCACACATCTTCCTAAAAGCAAGAAGGCCCCGTCTGGCCATCATTTCACTTAAAGTGGAGAAACACACATAAAGGCTGCATTTTTATGGACATAAGAGGTTAGGGCTGATGATGTAGAGAAAATCAGTGTGAATTCTAAGAATTAGACAAGGAGTGATGTGCTCACTGCTCACCAGTCTGCAAAAGCCCTTCTGCTCTGGGCTAATGCTCAAGATACAAATCCATTGATGAGGACAGAGGGATCCCCAAAAGCCTACTGTACCCCCCACCCTCCAGGGTTAGCTGTGCCACCCAGGAGCAGCCAGTCAGTCAAAATGTCCATAGGAGTCTCTGATCATTCCAGAGGGTCAGCAGCGCCCCAGGTCAAGGGCAATCTAGCCACAAAAAGGCAATATAAATCTTCTCCCACATAAGTTCCTCCATTCTCTCTGCCACAGTACTTTTCCAGAATCCTCCTTTTCTGGAAATTCAAGAGAGACAGACTAAGAGAGAAAATAATGTGAAGTAGAGGAAGAGTCACATTCCCAGAATTCCACCTAACCAGAGAGAAATGGAATAAAAGCAGCACTCAGCTCCTCCCCCTGTTGACCTGGTTAATACAAAACTCTTGCACCTTTGATAGGGTCCCTTCTTTCTGCTGCAGTCTGCCCTATCCAGCCTCCACCCTCAGCCCTAGAAATGTGATTCCTCCAGTGCACAGTTTGGGCCACAAAAAAATGGAGGTAGAAGGGGGAAAAGAGCGTGACATCTAGTCTAAGAGAACTAAAAAGGATTTCCTTGCTCCCTTTCCACCTTTTCTTATCTCCAACCTCACGTAAGCAGATGGGTTTAACAGCGTGACTCAGGTGTCTGTGGAAGAGCAGAGAGAGTGCTGGAGCCCAAAGGGAGCACAGTCCTCACCCCAGCCCCAAGGTTTGCATTTCTCCACCTGAGGGCTCCTCTGACAGTCTTCTGAGGGCTCAAGATGATAGAGTCCCCCATCATGAACTTATAGCTAGATTTGCAAAGTGGTCAGCAACTCTGATCAGGGCAAATTTTGCACGGAAGCCTCTGATTACATTAGCTGAAACATTGTGACACCTCACATGACTTTGAACTTTATCAGTCCTTACATGCATACAAAGCCAGCGTGATGCCAGGAAGCATCAGCACAGAGCGTGAAATATCAGAACTCCTCACAATGCTCAAGGTTGTAATGAGACACAGGGTTTCATTCTGGCCTTGATAACTCACAAATAGCCTGGATGAACTTGAAGCACCTTCAGAGGAGAGTCACAACTACCTCTTTGTCCAAATCAAAGAAAATGGAAAAGGAAGGCTGACCTGAGCAACAGCAATATGCTCAAGGACAAATTTCTAAAAATTATAAAACCAAGGACGTCTGCGTGGCTAAGCAGCAAAGCACCTGCCCTTGGCTCAGGTCGTGATCCCAGGGTCCTGGGATCGAGTCCTGCATCAGGCTCCCTGCTCCAAAGGGAGCTTGCTTCTCCCTCCACCTCTGACTGCTTCTCTCTCTCTCTCTCTCTCTCTCTCTCGTGAATAAATAAATAAAATCTTTAAAAAAATAAAATAAAATAAAAATTATAAAACCATACTTAAAGACAGGAATAATACTCATATGATAACAAATATTTTGTTGAGTGATTTTTCTAACCATCAACACTTCCCTATTCAATTCATATCACATCTTTCTATGTTAGGCACTGTGCTAAGTCCAACAGACCCAAAATCAGTAAGTTGGAATCTCTGTCCCCCAAAGAGCCTGCCATCATCTCATCATGGGGACGGCAGATAACTGGCAGGAGTGTGGCCATCCCTTCCATGCCTCCAGCCCTCCCCCAGGTCAACCATTAATCATGCATTCTTTCCCCTAAACCAGGATGCAGGTTCAGAATACCACACCCAATTCAACCACAACCAGGCAGTCAGAGCTGCTAACCCCAAAATTATCTGGTGTTCCTTTATCACCAGACAAAGAACCCCCATGTCTCCCTCTACAATGAGAATCATGATAATTATTATTATGGCACTTGTAGAGCTTATTGAGTTCCAGACCCTGTTCTAAGCACTTTATGACCACAACCTTTTTCAGTCTTGTCTCTCTGAAATGGTTGGTTAACAGAAATTTTATGTGGTTGTCAACTCATTTAAAGAAAATGGGATAAACTCCAGTATGAGGAAATTAGATGTCCTTCAGACAAATTTTCCACAAGTGATGGATGTTTCACATTAGCGATAACGAGAAAGCTGGTGAGTCTTCTTTCCAGGATGTCTTCAGAATTAGGATAGATTCTCACCCAGCCATAATGAGAAGTGCAAACCTGTCTAAATGAAGAAGGACAAACCAGATGACCTTTCAGTGTTCTTTTCATTTCCGAGATTCTACAATTTGTGGTGCTCCAGAATCAAATTTATTTTTTACTAAAGACTGCGGTAAATTGTATTCGTTAAATTGTCTCCACATCCACTTAGCAGAAATGACAAATTAGTAAAGGGGGAGAGCAAGCAATTTGCAAAAACATATTTTTTAACTTCTATTAATCACATATCTACATTTTATGCTGAAGCACAAATCCTGTTTAGAGAATTACTCTCAAAAATGTCTCAAAGGAAAAAAAATGTCTCAAATGCACACTAGACATGATGCAAAGGTAAAGGCCTAGAAACCCAAGCAAACTAATCACTGTAACTTGTGTGAATAAATTAATCTGTGCTAAAATGCCTTAAAGTTGGCTATAATTTCATAACCATGTATTCCTTGTAGAAACAAACAGATTTTGCAATCCCAGTCATTTAAAAAAGAAAAACAAGAAATGACATTAGACATTAGAAATAAAATTTTTCAATTTTAAGAATTCAAATTTTTTGCTAATTGTAACACAGAAAAACATAATTTGTCGCATCTGGGTTTAGCAAGAAATTGCCTTGTAATGCCTCATGGTAGAAGTCATTTCCCAAAGTAGCTAGAGCTTCAATAAGAAGATCCCATTCCATTTCTTACCTTTAAATAATGGCATCCCAACATTTATGAGCTGTTACATGGAGCCATCTGACTTTATCTATTCTTAAACTTTTGTCTATAGCGTGAAGTCCTATCCATTAGGCTCTTGGTTCCCATCCCACTCCCAACCAGAACAAGGTTGACATAGATCTTCCGATTTCTGCTAAATAACTTAGGGAAACAACAAAGCATGTGCCAGCTAAATGGAGAGAAGAAAAGGAGCATAGGAGAAAGGAGAAGCTGGGAGAGCAATTTACAGACTTCCAGATCATTATCAAATCAAGAAATACAGGACAAGAAAACATATGAAGTCTTCTTTCTCTTCGTTGATAGAATTGCAAGTTTTTAGGTCTTCCTTTTTTACTTCTGCACAGCATTTTGGAAAAATCATAAGGGAAGAGAAAGTCTGGTGTATCATGAGTCCTGAGAATTGCAACCCTTAGAGACTCTACTCAGCCCCCAGCCAAATGCCAACCACATCACAATGAACGCTTGGGCTTGAACACCCTTCTGTGGCGAATGTCTCCACATGAGTGAGGGAGAGTCAGGGCAGAGGGAATAGGAGACAGAGTATTAAGCAGGCTCCACACCCAGTGGGAACCCAGAAGTGGGAGAAGCCTGGTAGTGCTGAATCTCTGACCCTGAGACCATGACCTGAGCCAGAGCCAAGAGTGGACACTCAACCATCTCTGCCCTCCAGGGGTCCTGAAAGGGCTGATGTCTTAAATGAGTCATACCAAACCGGGCTCCTTGTACCATACAAGGTCTTGTGGGAAAATCATAGAAGAAATAGACATCCTGTAAATTATCATCTTTTTTAAAAAAGCAAAATAAAAAAAATACTAGGACAAAGTGCAAGCGGAGTGCAGTGGTGCTGCAGGGGATGAAGTGCAGAAATTATATATGGAGAGCTCAGGGGGCTTCTTTAGCAAGATATGTACTAAAGGGTTTTTGAGAAGCCACCGCGTATAAGGAGATGAAAGCACCCAGCTTGTTCCAGATTATAGCAAATACCTCGCAGAGTGCATGAAGATGTAGAGTGGCTTGGGCTAGGTATAGAACCTCGAAAGTCATGCTTTCACTAGAGAGTGAAATTCCTTCAAGAGGAGAGTGACAAGGGCACCTGGGTGGCTCAGTCTGTTAAGCGTCTGCCTTCTACTCCGGTCATGATCCTGGGGTCCTGGGATCGAGCCCCACATTGGGCTCCCTGCTTGGCAGAGAGTCTGCTTCTCCCTCTCCCACTGCTGCTCCCCCTGCTTGTGATCTCTCTGTCTCAAATAAGTAAATAAAATATTTTTTAAAAAAAGGAGGAGAGTGACATGATCTGTCCTGAAGCAAATGAGACATTCAAGCAAAGAGGGCCAGGGACTTGAACGGGGAAAAGGGACCAAGCACTTGTTATTTGGTAAAGAATATCCTATGTGGGGGCAGCATCAGTGGCTCAGCGGCTTAGCGCCGCCTTCAGCCCCGGGTGTGATCCTGGAGACCCGGGATCGAGTCCTGCGTCAGGCTCCCTGCATGGAGCCTGCTTCTCCCTCTGCCTGTGTCTTCGCCTCTCTCTCGCTGTGTCTCATGAATAAATAAATAAAACCTTTTTTAAAAAAAAATCCTATGTGCTTCTCATGACTAATCTTATAGAATTATCACAGCAACCTTATGAGTTGGGAAAGTTCTCCTGCTACCCCCACTTCATAGAATGGAAACTGAGGCTTAGAAATTGAAACTGAGGGCAGCCCCAGTGGCGCAGCGGTTTGGCGCCGCCTGCAGCCTGGGGTGTGATCCTGGAGACCCGGGATCGAGTCCCACATCGGGTTCCCTGCATGGAGCCTGCTTCCCCCTCTGCCTGTGTCTCCGCCTCTCTCTCTCTCTCTGTGACTATGAATAAATAAATAAAATCTTAAAAAAAAAAAAAAAAAAAGAAATTGAAACTGAGTTTTGGCAGCAGGAATACTCTTCTAATAATTGAGATGAGGGAGGGATGGGCAAAATGGGTGAAAGGGAGTGGGAGGTACAAGCTTCCAGCTGGGAAATAAATAAGCCACCGGATGAAAGGCACAGCATTGGGAATACAGTCAGTGGCATTGTAATAGCACTGTAGGGCGACAGATGGTTACGACCCTTGTGATGAGCACAACATAACGCATAGAGCTGCTGAATCACTGTGCCATACACCTGAAATGAATGCAACACCCTGTGTCAACCATACCTCAATAAAAACAAATAAATAAAAATAAAAGATATTACAGCCCCCCCAAAAAATTTCGATGAGAAATAAGGGGCTGAACTAGGACCCACAAGACCCAAAGGGAACAAATATAAGAAATGGTATTTTAGAGAACAGCATTTTATATGCATTGTCTGCTTTTGTTTCCATTTGGAGACTGCATTAAAAGTGACAAAAAAAGAAAAGAAAGAAAGCGCACATTAGCTGTGCACTACCTGTTAAAACCAGTTCTTGGCCTCAACATTCCACCTCGGAGCCTTGTCCTTTGCTGTTCACTGCCTGGCCCAAAGTCAATGCCACATGCACTTAAGGCAGCACCCTATTACTGATACCAACTGTCCCACTCTGCATATGGTTAAGAAAACTGAGTTGTATTAGTAATACTAATACTAATGCTTTTGCAATAAAGTATTACAGAAGTCAAGCAATTTAATATAGAAATAAAAAAACTAATATAGAAATCAGGGCACAGGGATCCCTGGGTGGCGCAGCGGTTTGGCGCCTGCCTTTGGCCCAGGGCGCGATCCTGGAGACCTGGGATCGAATCCCACATCGGGCTCCCGGTGCATGGAGCCTGCTTCTCCCTCTGCCTATGTCTCTGCCCCTCTCTCTCTCTCTGTGACTATCATAAATAAATAAAAATTAAAAAAAAAGAAAAAAGAAATCAGGGCACACACAGTGGGACGAGCTAGGGAAACAAAGGGCAGGAAGGTTGCAACCTGACTCCAAAGCAAATAGCTCACAAATCTCACCAGCAAACTGCTACCATTCCTGAGTTTCTCTGAGAAACCAATTCTCCCAGTCTGCAGCAGTGAATGACATAGTACTCCCTCAGAGGTACGAGAAGCTGCAGCGCCCCTCCTCAAATACTGCCCCCCGCCCAAAAAAAAAGGGGGGGGGATCCCTGGGTGGCGCAGCGGTTTAGCGCCTGCCTTTGGCCCAGGGCGCGATCCTGGAGACCCGGGATCGAATCCCACGTCGGGCTCCGGGTGCATGGAGCCTGCTTCTCTCTCTGCCTGTGTCTCTGCCTCTCTCTCTCTCTCTCTCTGTGACTATCATAAATAAATTAAAAAAATAAAATCTTAAAAAAAAAAAAAACGCTGGCCTCTCTCACCACCACCTTCCATATCTCATGCAAATTCCTCTTGTTGGCAAATTCAAACTCAGAGTCATGCAGGAAAGAAGATTCTGGGAAGTGTAGTTCTTGGCAGAGGAAACCTGGGAAGAGGGTGGTAGTGATAGTGTGGGGTGGGGGGGAAGCTATCCCCAGTGAGAGCTCTCTTTCTGGGCCAGGCTCCTCTCTAAATTATTTTAGGTAGTTAAGGAAGAGGTAAAGTTTTTTTCCTTGAATCTGCTAGGTCTTCATTGCCTTTAACTCAAAATAATTCACATGCCACAGTGGCATATTTTGCAGTCAGGTGTCCTGTTCCCCTTCAACACAAAGTTGAGAACAGCCAATCCAGAAAAGAGCATGAGCCCTCCTCTAGAGCAGCACTCCATTCCTTAGTACATGGCTGGAGCTGCTGCTTCCTCCCAGAGTCCCTGGAGAACAAGAGTATTGGAAGGGGACCTATGCCTGTGAGGGGCCCTGAGATTTTAGTTTCATGAACTTTTTGGTAAAACTGTCCTTGGGATTCATAGTTCTTGCCATCAAGGAGCTCATAAGCCATACATTTTTGTATAGTTTAAACATATCTAGAGGCACCTGGGGGCTCAGTCAGTTAAGCATCTGACTCTTGATCATAGCTCAAGTCTTGATCTCAGGGTTGTGAGTTCAAGCCCTGTGTTGGGGTCCACACTGGGCATGGAGGCGAAAGAAAGAAAGAAAGAAAGAAAGAAAGAAAGAAAGAAAGAAAGAAAGAAGAAAGAAAATCTAATGACGCTACTCAAACACATGTGCACGCACACATTAAAAAAGATGAATGAAAGCCAAGACATAATTAAATATTAAAAATGATATAGAATGATATATTTGGAAACCCAGAAGAAAACTTAGAGGTCATCAAGCAGCTCTCCTCTTACATAGGAATTGAAAATAGAAGAAAATCTTGAAAAGAAATAGATACAATAGTACCCTAATTGAAGAGGGATAGGGTACAAAACAAAAATTTCACTTTTGAGGTTCTAGTAATAAATAGTGGGTGTGATTTGGCTAGGGTTATTTTAACAGACACTGGGAGGAGGGGACGAGTATGTTTTGTGATGTGATGTCAAAACGGAAGTTAGCTATTGCTTTCACTTTTCCTCCCTGAAAAATTATTCTACCCACCAGATTAAGTGAAGAGGAAGCAGACATTCTTTAGTTTTTAAATGTTCTAGATATCAAAACAGAAGAGTAAGATTTAGTGATTTAGAGATAATACTATGGTTAGTTATAAAAGAGTGTGAAGGGAAACAGAATTTGCCACCCAGAAATATGCCTCTTTGACGTAAAGGATTATTTTAGGCTGATTATTTTTAATAAACAGTAGACATACGAAAAAGGAAAAGAAGTTACTCTTTTGTAAAAGACATTTATATTTAAAGGGAAATCTCCATCTGTAAGAGTGTCTCCGTCCCTATACCAGGAACTTGGGGATGACTAAATCTCTAGAAATTCTTATTAATGGAGAAAGCAGACTTAAATCTGCACAATAACCATACCCTGCTTTACTGTACTTTGTACTTTCCATCACTGCTGCCCTCCTCATTCCCCACCTTCCCCCCCAACATCCTCTTTTTTCTTTAGCTAGAGATTATATATAAGGTGATGGTGTTGGCCATTGGGAGGGGCAAGATAGCCAGTTTTCCTGGATATCTTCCATGATATGGAGATACAAGAGATACACATTATTAAACTTTTTTTTTGGTTTTCTTCCTGTTTAATCTTTTTAATACAGAGGGGTTTCAGCTAAGAACCTAGAAGAGTGAAGGGAAAAGTATTTTTCTACCCCCACAAGGGAGATAAGAGTATGCATGACAACAGACACAAATACCACAGTGGTCTAATCCCCAGGTTAGATGACTATAGTCATGGAGATGTGTACAGTAAAATTTCAACTTATTAGAATTCTCAAGTGAATGGAGCATTTCTGCTAATATTTTGAGGAAAAATAATCAAATCAGAATGTACTTAACTCAGAAATAAGCATCTTTCACGTCTGTTTATCAAATGTTTATCAACCTCTGTTCTAGATTTAGGATCCATTCAGCCCTATTTTTCTTTTATCTAAACCAGGGTTTCTCAATCATTGACATTTTTGAATGAGTTATTCTTTGTTTTAGGGAGGTCCTGTGATTATTAGAATGTTTAGTAGCATCCCTGACCTTAACCACTAGATGCCAGTAGCACTCCCCAGTGGTAACAATAAAAATGTTGCCAGATGGTTGAGAATACTTACCTAGGCCAATGCCCATTAAGAAGGGAGATGCAAATGATGACACTGGGTTGTTACACCTTGAATCTCTTTCTCTGGTTAAGATTAAATAATGTTCTTCTTTACGAAGGAATGGAGGTCAGGAAGTACACATGTTACTAAATTTCTGTTTATTTTTATCTTGCTAGTCTGTCTTCTTATAGCCATCTAAAACCTAGATGGGTAAAGGAAAAATTATTTTTCCTCCCCTACACTACATTACTAAAAAAGATTATATTTTAGGTTAATTGAGAATTAACTATGCCATTATTCTTGGGTATTTCTATTTTATTCATTTTACTAAGGAATCTTTGCATGTAATCTTCCCTTTGCCTGAAATCTTTCCTGAACACAGGTGGGGTTTAAATAAATAAATAAACTAAATAACCAATAAGCATCGTAATCCCATGTGAGTAGTCTTATTGTTTCTTAAAATGGTAAAGTTGAGATTATTAAATTCAATGTCCTGTGCGTATTACATGACCCATTTAAGTGAAATAATTTAATAGATTTCTAACATCTCTACATTTTTGCTTAAATTTCTATGATCAGATTTTGTCATTCATGGTGATTTCCAACAGATGTACACTTGAGAATGTCCAAGTCAAAGAAAAGAGTAGAAGGATCCAGAAAAGTTGGAAGTAGTAAAAGAGTTAGGAAAAAAACCAGGAAAGAGGAAGAAGAGAATGGAGAACTGTCAAATGCTAGATAGGGATTGAGAAGGAGTGGTCACTGAATTTGTCGATTGATAAAGACCTCTTCATTAGTCCTGATCGCAAAATCTAGAATCTATAGAAAGAAAAGGTTGATAAATTTGGCAACATAAACTTTAAAAGATACTATAAACAGATTTGAAAGACAAACTAAGAACTGGAAAAACATATCTGCAACACATATAACTATAAAAGGGCTAATTTGCTTAATTTATAGAGAACTCTTCCAAATCACTAAGCCCAAAAGAAAATGGGCACAGAACCGGAAGAAGCAGTAAACAACAATAAAAGAATTCCAAAGGACTGAGTTGGAGCCACACCCAAGACGTGCACTCCCAGTTCCTTTTGGTTCTAAGTCCAAAATGGCAAATCTCAAGGATCAGCTGATTCAGAATCTTCTTAAGGAAGACCATATCCCCCAGAATAAGATTACAGTTGTTGGGGTTGGTGCTGTTGGCATGGCTTGTGCCATCAGTATCTTAATGAAGGACTTGGCAGATGAACTCACTCTTGTTGATGTCATGGAAGACAAATTGAAGGGAGAGATGATGGAACTCCAGCATGGCAGCCTTTTCCTTAGAACACCAAAAATTGTCTCTGGCAAAGATTATAATGTGACTGCAAACTCCAAGCTGGTTATTATTACGGCTGGGGCATTTCAGCAAGAGGGAGGAAGTCATCTTTATTTGGTCCAGTGTAACGTGAACATCTTTAAATTCATCATTCCTAATATTGTCAAATACAGCCCAAACTGCAAGTTGCTTGTTGTTTCCAATCCAGTGGATATCTTGACCTATGTGGCTTGGAAGATAAGTGGCTTTCCCAAAAACCGCGTTATTGGAAGTGGTTGCAATCTGGATTCAGCCCTGGGTTCCATTACCTAATGGGGGAAAGGCTGGGAGTTCACCCAGTAAGCTGTCATGAGTGGGTCCTTGGAGAGCATGGAGACTCCAGTGTGCCTGTATGGAGTGGAGCAAATGTTGCTGATGTCTCTCTGAAAAATCTGCACCCTGACTTAGGCACTGATGCAGATAAGGAACAGTGGAAAGAGGTTCACAAACAGGTGGTTGACAGTGTCTACGAGGTGATCAAACTAAAAGGCTACACTTCCTGGGCCATTGGACTGTCTGTGGCAGATTTGGCAGAAAGTATAATGAATAATCTTTTTTTAAATTTATTTTTATTTTTATTTATTTATGATAGTCACAGAGAGAGAGAGAGAGAGGCAGAGACACAGGCAGAGGGAGAAGCAGGCTCCATGCACCGGGAGCCCAACATGGGACTCGATCCCGGGTCTCCAGGTTCACGCCCTGGGCCAAAGGCAGGTGCTAAACCGCTGCGCCACTCAGGGATCCCTATAATGAAGAATCTTAAGCGGGTGCATCCAATTTCCACTGTGATTAAGGGTGTCTATGGAATAAAAGATGTCTTCCTTAGTGCTCCTTGCATCTTGGAACAGAATGGAATCTCCTATGTTGTGAAGGTGACTCTGACTCCGAGGAAGAGGCCTGTTTGAAGAAGAGTGCAGATACACTTTGGAGGATCCAAGAGGAGTTGCAGTTTTAAAATTTTCTAGTGTACCACGTCACTGTCTAGACTACAACAAGATTTTAGTTGGAGGTTGTAAATGTTGTCCTTATTATCTGACCTGTTACTCAAGTCATAATATTAAAATGGCCTAAGAAAAACATCAGTTTCCTAAAATTACAAATGGGAATGATTCACAAAACCCTGCAGCTATACCCTGATGCTGGATGACACCTGTCTTGTGTATTCCTAAGCTGGTTAACATAATATAGTTCCACCATCTCGGAGGCACCCCTGCCAATGTCATATATGCTGCAGTTACTCCTCAAACCAGATGTGTATTTACTGTGTTCTGTAACTTCTGATTCCTTTACCCCAATACCCAATAAGCCTCATCCATCTTTTTTTCTTCAGTCACATCCTGGGATCCAATGTATAAATTCAATATTGCATGTATTGTGCATAACTCTTCCAAAGGATCTATTTTGTGTACTATATATGTCAGAATATAGTGTACATTGCCATATAATGTAAAAAGACAACGCAACCAACTATCTGTCATACCAACTAAAATACCAAATAAATTTTGAACAGTGATAAAAAAGAATTCCAAAGGACTTTTAAATGCCTAGAAATTAAAAAAAAAAAGCCTAGAAATTACTTAACTTCATTCAAATGGAATGCAAATGAAACTACCATTAGATATAATTTTTCTTCAATCAGAATAGCTAAGATTTGTTTTAAATAACAATACAATTTATTCATTGTGTAGGAAACTAGCATTCTCATATACCGTAGGATTGTTAAATCACTATAACTTCGTTGAGGGAAGTATCTATTAAAAGTATCTTAGTATCTATTAAAAGTTAAAAATTTGATTTGACGTGGCAATTCATCTTTTAGGAATTTATCTTAAAGAAATGTTCCCGTATGAGCAAAAAGATGTTCATCACAGCCTACTCTAAAAAGGTGACACTGGGATGCCTGGGTGGCTCAGAGGTTGAGCAGCTGCCTTCAGCTCAGGTCATGATCCCGGGTTCTGGGATCCAGTCCTGCTTCAGGCTCTGCTGGGAGCCTGCTTCTCCCTCTGCCTATATCTCTGCCTCTCTCTGTATGTCTCTCATGAATAAATAAATAAATCTTTAAAAAAATAAATAAATAAAACAAAAGCAACACCGAATAAAACTTAATGTCCACTGTAGGAGTTCAGGACATGCCATCCAACAATGTGGGACTTCAGTGTATTGAATTGTTTTGAGCTGCAGGCACACGAAGAAAAGCAAATGCAGGGAAAGGCTTTCTCTGAACTCCACTTCTTTGACCTAAAGACACATCTTCCAAACTGTCATAAGTTGGGAGGATTGCTCCTTATCCCAGGAGAGAAGATTAGATGTGGACACCATACCCAGACAAATTTTGTTGCAAACTATCATACCTCTCATCTATTCTAAGGTCTGTAGGGGCCAAGGGCAGGATGCCCCAAGATGGGCCACTTGGACAAGAACATTATTTTGAATTAGAAGCAATCAAAACCCAACAGATTCAGGAAAAGTTCCTTACCTCCTCCTCAACTTCCAGTGTGTATAAGAGAGTCATTACAGAGATTCCTCTTTACCTTATCTGCATAACAGGGCAAACTGTGTTTCATTTCCTTCATCTCCTTTCACCTTCCCATTAATAGTCTTTCACTCCTTTGTTTTGTTTTGTTTTTTAAAGATTTTATAATAAATAAAATAAAATCTTAAAAAAAAAAAAAAAGGAACAGTCTCAAAATGGAGTCACTTGGCCCCACAAAAGGAAGCCAAGACTTAATGGTAGTGTCACTAAATGTGGGAAACAAAGGCAAAAGAGGAAAATTAAATTTCCTTACTATTTATAGCCCATTGACAAGTCTTTGAAACCAGCAGAGTAACATTTCTTTAGGAACTCGGCTGCCTTAATGCTAATACTTTGCTGAGGACAAAAATCAGTCTTAGCCTGACCCCCCTCCCCACTGCCGGGGTCCTATAAGTCTATTTTAACATATAAAAATTCCTCTGGAAACTTTCTTTATCTCTACCCACCAAGATACATATTGGCAATCATCTCCCAAATCTCAGAAATGCTGAGGCTTAATGAAACCAGAGTTAGGAAACAAACCAGACTACCCTTCCCTAGGCATCAGAGGTGGGGCCTTTTTAAAAAAAAAAAAAAAAAAAAAAAGTTTTATTTATTTATTCATGAGAGACAGAGAGAGAGAAAGAGAGAGAGAGGGAGAGAGAGAGAGAAGAGAGAGAGAGGCAGAAGGGAGAAGCAGGCTCCATGCAGGGAGCCCAACGTGGGACTCCATCCCGGTCTCCAGGATCATGCCCTGGGCTGAAGGCAGCACTAAACCGCTGAGCCACCCGCCCTGCCCAGAGGTGGGGTCTTTGGCAATGGCAATCACATTATGACCAGATCCCAAAGAAGAAGTGAGCCATTAAAGATATTATTACGAGTCCTTATTCAAACCAAGATGTGATAAGAATGTTAAGGCTACAAGTTCTCTGATCAGTTCTAAATAAAAGACAGTTGGTGGAGGCCCACTGTTGGCAACCTGCCAAGGAACCCTCTCACTCCCAAGCTTTTTCTGTATCCTTGTTAATCAAATTCTATCAATTTGCTCACTCTCCTTTGTGAGATTTTCTTCAACTCCATGAGACAAGAACCTCACTCTCCTGCTGAATCTTTGAATATAGCCAATTTGGTCTTTAAATTTACTCAGTTGAGTTTTGTGTTCAAACACAGAGAAAGTCTTTCCTACACCATCAATAAGGAGTTTTACTAATCTTAAAATAGAGAATGGAATTCCATGAAAGATCAAGTCCTTAACTGAAAAAAGAAAATGGTAATCATAGTCACCTTTGCAAAAGATAGTTGAGGGCTGGATCAGGGAAGAGATGTAAAACTTTTTGCTATAAATTTTTTTGTACCATTTGGATTTTTTCTTATACCTGTACATTTTTTTCCCAAATTAAGAAAAAAAAATACCAAAAAAAATGTTAAACAAGAAAAAGTTATTTGTAACATTTCGGTAAAGTAGGAGAAACCACAGCTGGAGTGTACAGGAGCAAGGTGTAATCTAAATGGAGGAATGCATGGAATGGAGATGGGCATGCTGTATCAGCTCACCTTTCCTTCCTTTTTGTTAATACTGATCACAGCCCACTTTCTTACTTATCGCTGTTTCGGGGTTGGAAAAATATTCATGAAATAAAAAGGGAAGACAGGCAGGAGGAGGAAAGGTGAGGGATTGTGTGCAGTGCACTGCTGACCTGCCTAGGCCATGCAGGATCCCAGCTGCTTCCTCCTCCCCACCGACTGACTGCCTGCTGAGAACACTCTGCTTCCAGACAGACCTCCTAAAACACCTCTTGTGAACATTCTTTTGGGGGCCTCAGACTTTCTCTTAAACCTGTCTGAAATTGCCCTGGGAAGTTTCCAGATACTGAAGCACTGAAAGAAATTTCATAAACAGCCTAAAAATTCTTCTTTGTGGAAATGGAAAACTTTGCTCTCACTGAACAAGTAATCAACCATTATTCTCCAAAGAGCCATTTCCCATTTGTGAGCACCGATGCCCATTTAGGAGTTTTCATAAATGTAACTGCTTTATAAATGAGCCACCATCAAAAGAACCACTCCATCATTAAAGATGGAAGCAGCAAGCCAGGAAATAAGGGCCTGGTAATAGAGGAACAATTCCTTTAGCTCTGAGAAATTGTCTACATTGCCTTTTAGGCTGCAATGTTTAAAAATGGGCCAAGCAATTCCAAAACCCAAAGTATTATTAATAGTTTAGTCATCAACAGAAAAATAAGACTGGTTTGAATTTGTGAGGAAAAATATCACTTCAACAAGATTAAAGCGCTCTGTTTGTCCAGATGAACCAAGATGTAGACTTAAAATGAAATCTGCTGCCATTTTTTGCAAAACAGAAAAGCAATACAATATAGAATTGTTATAGTTATAAAAAAGATCTGGAGCAATTATCTAGTCTCTATCAAAAGTGGGTGAGAGTGGTTTCTAATCTTTGAGTCCCAACTATCTTTTAGAATTGAATGAAAATGCAGATGGTTAAAAATCCAAGTCCAAGATTTAGATGGGCTGAGAGCAAGTTCCTGCCCACCATTTATTACCTTTGTGCCCTTAGGGTACCAATCTGATTCTTCCAAACCACAATTTTCTCACCTTTAAAATGGGAATAATAATAGTAAGTGTTTAATAAGGCTATCTTTGAATATATATATATATATATATATATATATATATATATATATATTCATGAGAGACACAGAGGGGGAGGCAGAGACATAGGCAGAGGGAGAAGCAAGTTCCCTGCAGGGAGCCTGATGTGGGACTCAATCCCAGGACCCCAGGATCATGCCCTGAGCCAAAGGCAGATTCTCAACCACAGAGGTACCCAGGCATCTCAACAACGCTGTCTTGAGAAATGAATGAGGTAACCCACATATAGTTCTTTTTAAAAAATTTTTTTTAATTTATTTATTCATGAGAGACACAGAGAGAGAGAGAGAGAGAGAGAGAGGCAGAGACACAGGCAGAGGGAGAAGTACACAGGGAGCCCAACATGGAACTCGATTCGAAGTCTCCAGGATCACACCCTGGGCTGAAGGCAGGCGCTAAACCGCTGAGCCACCAGGGCTGCCCCCACCCACATATAGCTCTTGCAGCATTCCCTGATACTTAAGAAGCACTCAATAAACATCCCCTATGACTACAATCATAGAGACTCAAGTATCCAAAAATGCAAGGATTTTTGGACTTAGGGCTGGATCCAGTGGCTCAAATGATGCCCCCTTATCCCCTTGCTTTCTCTGTGTTGGTTCTATTTTCAAGTAGGCTCTCCCCCAAAGGGGGTTCTCTCATAAACCTGAATGAAAAATCATGCCTCCTTCATATTCCCAGATTTGCCTCCGTGCTGTGCCCAACCCCGAACCAACCACTGTGCCCAAGGCAATGCACAGCTCTCATTGGCCAAGCCTGGATCAGTCAGGATGGACACGATCATCCTCACCCGAGCACAGGCCTGGACAGAGGGCATCTGAGGGAATGTTCCCCTGAGAAAAATCAAGATATCATTCCTAAGAAAAGAGTCAGTGGAAGCAGAGAAAACAACAGATAACCACTTATCCCAGGTTTATCGCCCTTGTTTTAGGCAAACATTTCTTCAATTATTAGGGAAATTGAAAAGATTCCATAATTTCTTCTTTAATTTCTTCTTTTTAATGCTTAACAGTTCTGAATATGAAGAAATTTCTTCTTTTGTTTAGCTTTGAATCTTTGATAGAAATTAAAACTCATTTTCTGTGAGACTCTAGAGTCATTTTCAAAAAGAAAACTTGTTTTTACCACATTTTGATTTTGTGGTGTTTGGTTTTCTGAGTCTTGGTTACTTTGTCTGTAAAAATGAAAGGTTTGGCTTGGATGATCTCTAAAGCCCTTTCTGAACATCTGTGGTTTCTAAGAACAATTGAAATGACTCAACAGAAAATTTGCTTGTTGCCATCAATTCTATGTACCCTAGAAAAATCTTTCTTTCATCTGGGCTGGCTCTTCAGAGCTCAATCCCTAAGTAACAGATGGTGTTATGAATGGATTTAGAGATAAAACACTGGACCCAGAGGCTTATCCAAGCTCTACCTCTGTTCATTATAGATGTGTGACTTTGGGCAACTTTATCTGTTTCCTCATCTATAAATGAAGGTAATAACAAGCCTCACCTCACAGGGCTGTGTGAGCCCTTAAAGAGTTTAAAACATGAAAGCTTCTGGCACTATTATGTTAGTATAAGAGTTGGCAGTTACCAAGCAAACAACATCAATACGAATGAAGAAAGATAGTGAGGCCGCAAAGAAAGGCTGGAGATATTTTTCATTTAAATATTCCACCTCTCCCTCCAAAAGCCTCCTCTACCCTTTCAAAAAATAAGGATATGATTTTCCTTTGCCTTGAGTTTGTCACAGAAGCATTTGATATTTTAATTAGCTAAATAAAAATTTCAAATGAAGGCTCCTTCACCCAAGTTATATTCAGAAGTAGAAAAAGAACTACCAAAGTCCACTATATTTATGCACTTCTCTAAGCTACCAAAACATTGATTTGGCGTACCCATACCACTGTGGCTTCAGGCACAGCTGGATCTAACAAGTCCAGCTGTACAATGAAAATCCTGCCACATCACAAAAGCATATTAAAGTCAAGCAGTTAAATTTTAAATTTTGGTGTCTTTAGAGAATCTGAAAAACAGGAATTATCTGAATGAAAATATGGATGCTATTTCCAGTATACCAATATACATTAAGGACTATTTCAAAAAAGAACAATCTGTTAGATGCTAACGTTGTGCAGTTTAATCAAGATCTTACAAAAATTAAACATTAGTAAAGAGAAGAAATTGATGAATTATTAACAATGAAACTTTTTGTAGTTTTAAGCTCATCTGGGTTTAAATTTACAATGGCAGCATTATGGCATTTATTAATATAACATTTGGCATTAAGTAAAATCTGATTTACTATTAGAGTTCACCTAAATATGCAGGTTTCTCCAAACTAACTTTGTATCATCTTGAAACATTTAGATTTTACCCAGAGATTTTTATCCCCCAAATATTAAATACTCAGAGGGACATCAAACAAAATCTTATCATCAAACACCTCATGAAAAGTGAAAATTTCAGTTAATTCTCTGTGCACTTCCAAATATCTTCATATTTTACCTGCTATGTAATTGATTTTCTTCACTTTTATATGAACTCAGGGAGAAGGGGAAGGCTAAGTAACCAGTCTATGTAGCCTATGTACTCTTTTTTAAAATAGGGATTTATTCCCCACACCCTTAATTTCCTGAGACTAAGTACTGTAAAACTTTACTTTAGCATAACTCACAGCAACAAATTCATTTTACATTGTGAACCAGCACAAACCTAAAAATAAAAATATATCAAGATTCATAAGCAAAAGTTTGATAAAACAATAACTTTTTTAAAAAAGATTTTATTTATTTATTCATGAGAGACACAGAGAGAGGCAGAGACACAGGCAGAGGGAGAAGCAGGCCCCATGCAAGGAAGCCCGATGTGGGACTCGATCCCCAGACCCAGGATCGCACCCTGAGCCAAAGGCAGATGCTCAACCACTGAGCCACCCAGGCGTCCCACAATATCTTTAAATTATAAGCTAAGACTGACTTTTTATACTTTGTTTTAAGGTGATCCTCCTGAGAGATTGCTCCCTACCTCTTCCTCTCTGCAGCCCTCTTTCCCATTCACTTCTCTCTGCTCCACAGGGGTCCAGCCCTTGCAGGTCTTCCAGTCCCAGCAGGAGCCACTTCTGTGAAGCCAATGTAGCTTTAACTTCAGAGCAGCTCACCACAAGGACCCCTTCCACATCCCTGAAGGAGCAATAGCCTTAGGCCACATAAAAAAGGATCTGCTCTGGGCCTATCTCATGTGACTTGAACCTTCCTTAATCTGGGGACTGTCAGGGTTCTTTACTGCCACACTCTACAGCAGCTCCTAGGCTGAGGTAGAGGGAGAGAGTTAGCAAGGGACAAGTCCAGTCCTTTCTCTCTCCTGCTCTAAGTCAACCCACTGATGAGCACTGTACTCATTAGCTGTGAACAAACCTTAATAATCTAATTAAACAGATATCACCACTACTTTTCATCTTGTGTGTTAACGAGGACACATACAGTAACAAGTAATGTTTCTCATTAGAGGAAGAACAAAATTAGCATTTATGGGTCCTAATTAAATTTTGGCTTCCAAATATGATGTTCTTTGCTTTTTACTAAAAATAGTGGACTTGTAAACTAGGGCAGGAAATAATCAAATGCTCAAATAATTAAAAGGAAATTGATGTGTGTAGCACCATTTTGTTTCACAGCTTCTGATATTCCAGAGTGTCATGAACGATGGAAAACCCAGACTGACCAGTAAGACAAGATAAAACATAAATAATAAATGTGAATATACATTGAAAAAGGTAAACTTTTCTCTTAAATATTTGTTTATTGTTGTTGTTGCTGCTGTCATGAAAATACTTGCCCTTGGGACTGAAGAGAGAGTCTATATAGACACAGAATATTAAATGGATAAAATTGAAAACATTTATTGCCTTCAGTTCTGCCAAAGTCAGGAATATCAGAAGTTGTTCAAATCTTCAAAAATCGGGATCCCTGGGTGGCGCAGCGGTTTAGCGCCTGCCTTTGGCCCAGGGCGCGATCCTGGAGACCCGAGATCAAATCCCACGTTGGGCTCCCGGTGCATGGAGCCTGTTTATGTCTCTGCCTCTCTCTCTCTCTCTCTCTCTCTCTGTAACTATCATAAATAAATAAAATAAAAATTAAAAAAAATAAAAAAACAAATCTTCAAAAATCAAAACCAAAAATACTTCTATGTGGAATGGATAGTTTAAAAAAAAAAAAGGCACTTGAAGCAGTAAAATTTCACCTGGACCTTGTATAGCACACTCAGACAAAATAAGCCTTTATTTTCTTCCAAAACACTCTGCAAAATGCCTACAACTGCCTAGTTACTACCAACAGAAGATGTCTCCTTCTATTTTGGTGGCCCTGCAGCTTTCTCTCCCTAATTAGAGCTTCCATATTGTCTGGCCATCTGCTTCTGGGTTTTGCCCAAGCTGTGGTGATGGAAGAGGTATTTTATGATCTCATTCTTTTGGTGGGAGGATAAATTCCACATTAGTCTGATCTGGACAAAATGCTTTGGGGAAGACACATGGATCTCCTTGGTGCTTCCTATGGAACAGTTAAATATTCCCTCTGGCTACAGAGGTTGCAGGGCTTCTTGTTTGATCACCTCACAGCCAGCTAACATGGTAACACCATGTCCAGAACATATTCCACCTACTTTCTCCACCATTGTCCTATATTGTCTCCTTCTACTTGATTTGCTGCTTGATAGAAATCTTAGTATTTCCTGGGATGCCTGGGTGGCTCAGTGGTTGAGCATCAGCCTTTGGCTCAGGTTGTGATCCCAGGATTCTGGGATCAAGTCCTGAATCAGGCTCCCAGCAGGAAGCCTGCTTCTCCCTCTGCCCATGTTTCTGCCTCTGTGTGTGTGTGTGTGTGTGTGTGTGTGTGTGTGTGTCTCATGAATAAATAAATAAAATCTTAAAAAAAATAAAGGAATCTTGGTATTTCCTTCATGCATAGTTGCCTTCTCTTAATGTTGAGTCATTTTGGCTTTTAGGTACAATCTCTTTGGGTAGCCATCAGCCTAGACTAACCCTTTGACCCTAGCTTCTCATATTTCCACATTCAGTTGAACACTCTGGTACCTAGTTCACAAAGATAGCCTTCAATCGTTCCTTTCATCCCTGTACAAATCATGTTCCTCCTCCTATCAAGAGGTGAAGTCTACTTGCCCACCATTGAATCTGGGATGGCCTCATGGCTTGCTTTGACTGAAAGGGCATGAAGTGACACTATAACTCTGGGCCTGGGTCATCAGAGGCCTAAGTATGTCTGTTCTCACTCTTGGAGCTTCGCTGCTATGGAAAACGGTCCAGTCTATCCAACTCAAGAGAGAGGCTATGAGGAAGGCTCTGGAGGAGACACCACATAGAAGGAAAGGCAACATGGAGAAAACCAAGGATCCAGACGTATGCATGAGCCCAGCTGAAACCACGAGAAGAGAGAGGCCCTATCAGCTCACACAGAACCCTATCTTTCAAGACATCTCTGATAAGGTACCAGACATGTAACTGAGGCTATCTTGGGCCCTCCAGTTCGAGCTGACTGCCCCAGTCAGCACCATGTGGACCCAAGAAAAGCAAAACCTATCAAGATGTGCCTGAGTTTCTGACCTACACATTTATGAGCAATAAAATGGTCATTGCTGTAAGCCCCTAAATTTGGAGGGGGGTGATATTTTATACAGCAGTATATAGCTGATATAGAAATACTATGATGATGGTTATAGTAATGCCCCCCATGCACATAAATTATGATACCCTACATCCATGCCTCCTTGCAACACAATACTGCTACACCTCCCATCCAGAGGTGGAGGCCTGTGACTTCCTTTGACCAAAAGAATGTGCCAGTCCCAGAGCCTATGCCACAAAAAATGATGCAGCTTCAACTCTCATTTTTGGCACCTGGAGATCACCACACTGAAAAAGTCTACTCTAAATTAGCGGAGAGGGAGAGGCCACGTGGAGGAGAGTCAAGGTACCTTAGCTAATGGCCAATACCATCAGCCAGAAATGTGAGTGAGGCATCTAGAACCCGATCCAAGATGACTGTGAACATATGAGTAATCCCAGGCAAGACTATCCAGGTTGCCAACCCATGGAATCATGAGAAACAACTGTTGTTTTAAGCCACAAATTTTGGAGTGGTATTTTACATAGCAAAGGATAATTAGGAAAAATAACCACTCATGTGGCTCCTGACTGGTTCATCTGGCCTAGTTCCCCCAACCTCCCCACTCCAATGCTAAGCCTAAGCACACAGAGTAGCCTGACAATGTAGCCAAGCTTCTGTCTCCATTTGACTGCTGGGAATATAGAGCCCTCAAGTTAATCAGAGCTCTGCCACTAATAAGATGAACATCCTGAGGCAAATTATCCTGTTTATTAAAAAAGGATAATAACAGTAAGCACTCACTGAGTTCTTACAGACATTTAATGAGATAATCTACATAGAATATACTCAGAAATGTTAGACAGCCTCATTTTTCAAAAGCATGAGATAGGTTTTTATGGAAAGTCTTTACAAGTTTTGAAATGAAGTCATATCCTTCAAAATCTTTTTATAAAATGAAACTGAGAATGAAAAGCCCACATTCTATAGCCCTTCAAACCTTCTTCAGGGAGTTGTCATGGTACTACTGGAAGGATTAGAGAAGAAATGGTACAGGGCATTTTTCACTGGATAGATCTGTAGGAGGGAATACTTCTAAATGAAAATTTTAAATATTTTTGGGGCAACGCTTTAAGTTCTGCTTTAAAAGAGAAAATTGCTACTTCCAATTACTTCTTAAACTAGGAATTTTAAAATTTCAGACTTCCTGTCAATATGAAAATAGGCATCTAATATACTTATTTTATTCTGATGCTGCACAACAGAATCACTGATAAACTAGAGAAAACACATGAAAATGTGACTAAGTTTCATAGACTAGAGAGAGAAGTTTCACTAAGGTGATCTGACAGTAGAAGCACAGAAAGGGAATTAAGTAGCTCTAAAAAATCAGAAAATAATCAATGAAGATTGAAAATTAATGAAAAGATATTACGTCTATGTATCACAAATTTGTAGCCTGGGAATAACAGGCAAGATAAAGGTAAATGCTCCAATTTCTTGGACGATAATGCAAATAATTTAATCTAATGATATTAAGGGCTTTCGCCTTGAGTATTGCTCTAATTGAGGTGTCAACAAAATTATCAAGATGGCACATTCAGAATGAAGCATCTTTGTAATAAGAAGATGACGCCATAGCTCTGGAACATTTTTAATAATCAGCGCAGAAAATATATAGAAAAAATTTACACTCTTCGGTTGTCTAAATTCAGGCTGCTATAACAGGACACCATAGAATAGGTGCCTTGAATAAGAGAAATTTATTTCTCACAGTCTCAGAGGCAGGGAAGTCCAAGATCAAGAGGCCATCACTTGAGGGCCTTCCTGCTGAAAGCCCTCTTCCTGTTTTTGCTCCCATGGGGCACAGAGAGAGGGAAGGAGTAAGCCCTCTCTTGATAAGTCTCCTCTTATTAGGGGCAGTAATTCCACCTAAGAGCTGTACCCTTGTGATCTAATTACCTCCCAAAGGCCCCATCTCCAAATAGGGTTTCAACATATAAATTGTGGGGGAGGAGATACATTCCGCCCATAGCATTAGATAAAAGGTTACTGTGACAAATTATATTTTCCAAAAATGGCCACAAATATTTCTTTGTCCTACATACTTTTCCAAAACTTTGCTATTCTCCTATAAGTAGATGGAAACTGAGCAGGCCTTTGTGACTGCCTCAAAAAATAAAGCAGTGGTTTTTACCTAGTGGTGTTCTCTTCTCTAGAGAACATTTGGCAATGTCTGGAGGCATTTTTTAGTCATCACAAACTGGTGGGAAGGGTGCTACCACTGCTGAATATCCTACAGTAGACAGAACAGCCCCACAACAAAGAATTATGTGGCCCGAAATTGCAATAGTGTGGAGATGGAGACTGAGCAACTCTGTAATAGAGTATGGTGGAAGTCGTGCTTTATGACTCTGCAGGCTAGGTCGTGAACAGCTATACAACTTTTGCCTGGCACTCTTTCTATGGGAGATTGCTCTCCTTTGGAACCCAGCCACCATGCAATGAAAAGCTCAGGCCACAAAAAGGAACCCACATGGGAAAGAATCAAAGCTGACTCTTAGCCCTTGCTGAGGTCGCCAACAATCAAAACTCAGTCATGTGAGTGTGCCATCTTGAAATCAGATCCTCCAGCCTCAAACCACCACTGCTGATGCTGTGTAGAACAGGGAGGAACCATTCTCTCTGAGTCCTGTTCAAATTGCAGATTCATGAGACAAACAAATGACTTAGGGAAAGTCACTGAGGGAAAGTTTTGTCTGTTGAATTAACACTTCAAAAGTATGTTCTGACTTCTGGTTCAAATACAGGGAGTAAAAGCCTCTCTTCTTTTCAGCTCAGTCTTCACCAAAACACTACAAGGAGCAAAAGCAAAAGCATCACCCCTAATGTGACACAATGAGAAGATAGCCAAAATCCCCATGAGAGTACTGTCAGAGGCAGAGGGGATTGAGCACCTGGGCAGGAGACATCAAAGAGAACACTCAGGGCTGCAGCTGTGAGACAGCACTGGTGAGGACACTTAGTAGGGGTTAGGATAGCCTCTGAGTGCAAGGCCAACCACCATCCACAGCAGTACCAGCTGGCATGGGCAGGCAGGAGGTAGGAGGTCTCTTAGACCCATTTGGGAGTCCAAGGAGAGGCCTCGACAAGGGATTGCTCAGACAAGCCATATTTGTAGAAAGTAGTCTGTATTCATGAGCAGAGCACTTGGCAGGGGCTAGGGTGAGAGAAGGGGAGTGTTCCTTCTGAGGAACCCTACAGCTGCCCCAGTTCACTGACTCTTAGAGGTCAACTCTAAAAAAAATACCAAATGGAAAAAGAAAAAAAAAAAAAAAACAATTGTAAGAAAAACTTATCTGTCTAGAATGCGGCCCTGGTTTCTTACCCCACATGAACCTCCAGGAAACAGCAAGTCCAGGAAAAACTCTTACTCAAATAAAAACTATTCTAAAGCAATGAAAACCACAAACACAATTCCACGTCTGGGAATGTATATACTCATGCGTGTACAAAATGATGAACGTACATCAGATATTCACTAAGTTTGGAGATGGTTTGCTGTCCAGCAACAGAAAACTATCATCTTATCTATCTATCCAGCCTTCAATTAACCCTTCATCCATCCATCCAATATCATAAGTTGCAGAGATTAGTACCTTTATAAGTAGTATTTTGTGCTTAATAAAACATTTCTATAGTTTATTCTCAAATGCCTCATCACTCAGTATTTAGAGTCGAGTGGAGATCTTTGAGTGGCAACGGGCCCTTCCAGGAGGCCCATCCTTTATTGCAGTGCATTGTGGCCACCTACAAAGTTCCCAGTAAATCTGACATGAAGAATTTCTACAGTTCTTATGCCAGTAAAAATAATATGGTAAACATAAATTAGAATTCCAAGATTTTATAGCAAGAACATAAAAGAACATAATTATTGATCCTTTCATAACACTTCTGAAATAAATGTAAGGTTTCAATGCATTTGACAGAGTAAGATTATTACTTTTAAAAAATCAATACATATATTACATAGTTATAATGCTTCATAGGAAAAAATTTTCAGTAGAAAGTTGCCCTGGGGCAAATTAGTAGAAGTTTAAATAATAGCTTTTATTTCTATTTAGAATTTCTGTAGGGCAGCCCGGGTGGCTCAGCGGTTTAGCACTGTCTTTAGCCCAGGGTGTGATCCTGGAGACCAAGGATCAAGTCCCATGTCGGGCTTCTTGCATGGAGCCTGCTTCTCCCCTCTAACTGTGTCTCTGCCTCTTTCTCTCTGTGTGTCTCTCATGAATAAATAAAATCTTAAAAAAAAAAAGAATTTCTGTATTACAACATATCAAAAATTATACCAAGAAATTTTTGCCAGGCTATTGACAAGGTAATTAAAATAATGATGGCAATTGGAATATTTTTCACATTAGTTAGTATCTTAAGACTTATCAGGATCTTTCTAGTCAACATCCTCACCTTTTTAAGCACTGTGTTTTACATTTTATCTGTCTTCTGAAGTTATTACTTTTTTTCATTAGCAGAATTTCACATGGTTAATATTTTAGCATCGTATCAAGGTAAAGATTACCATCTTTTCTTCATCCCATTCTTACAAAAGTATGTCTTATTTTTACTGTAAGTGCTTTGCAGAATGAGACTGGATGGATAAAGAGATGGAGGGATGATGAATGCATGGATGGGTGGATAGATGGATGATGGGAAGGAGAATAAATGGATGGATAGATGACAGGAAGGAGTTAGGAAGGGAGGTAGATTGCAGATAGATGATAATAGATCAATTGATAGATAACCCTCTCTGGCAACAAAATCAACACAACTTTTAAATAATTCCATTTTTTTAAAGATTTTATTTATTTATTCATGAGAGACAGAGAGAGAGAGAGAGAGAGAGAGAGAGAGAGAGAGAGAGAGAGAGAAGCAGAGACATAAGCGGAAGGAGAAGCAGGCTCCATGCAGGGAGCCCGACATGGGACTCGATTCCGGGTCTCCAGGATCATCACGCTCTGGGCTGAAGGTGGCGCTAAACCACTGAGCCACCCGGGCTGCCCAAATTCCAATTTTCTATGTAAAATTTATCACTGAGAATCTGATGCCAATCTAAGACACCAATCTCTGCCTGAAAAGAGCTGCCTTTTTCTCTTCTCTCACACTTCCAGATCCAGTCAAATGTCCTCACTTATCTCTACCTACTAGCCCCAGATCAGCCAAGACAGAATTGGCACATGATTATATAGGAAATTTTATAAACATAATCCATTGCCTCATTGAGTTGTCTCTCTGAAGATTGTTGTGTACCATCCCCATAACTCTCCTGAGGTTTCTTCACTTTGGTGTGTAACCACCTACCTTGTTCCTGTGAATCACATAGTTCTTACCTGTTGTTGGTGCTGGCCTTTCCAGGGTTTATCATCTTATCACTATGTGTTTTTCTCCTTTTCAAACTAAATCTGGAAAAGTTTTGACAGCTACCTGAACACACATTTGTGACTCCTTGTCTAGTCTATCAACATCCTCATCCTTCCCATACACAAGGGCTCCACAACATTTTTTGTCTTTGTCCACTCATTACTACCCACAAAGTCTTACAGTCTGTAGTGACTTGCATGCAAGACTTGTCACATTACTTCTTGCACTCAGGAGAATGTGCAATAGTCATTAAGAAATCTTATGGACCCCCCCCCCCCAAAAAAAATCTTATGGAAATATTAACACTAATTTTTGAACTGTCTTAATTGGTTTATTTATGTCGTTTTAGAATAGTGGTAAAACAATCTGTAGTGAAGGATCTGTTTCTTTTATATTTCAGTCTCTGTAGAGGAATATGTAGTCCTACTCTTATAAATAGTTCACAATCCTCACCATATGCCCATGAGACTGTGTTGAGTTCAACACTTGAACTTGTCTAGACTTTGTTCAATGAAATTATACACTTGGATATCATTGCAATATTTAATTGCTATAAAAGTTTCTAAATACTTAATCTCAGCTTTGTACTTTGTGGGCCAGTAATCAATAGGTCACAGACTGGCACCAGCTGAAGACCACATTCTGAGTAAACAGTACTGATATAGTAGATAGCAGGATTGCCTTCCTTCTTGAGAGTATCATTTAATGAAGATATTAAATGTAGAATTTAGTCTTCTCAGTGGAACATTTTGTGTATTTGTACATTCCAAGGAGTCAATTTAAGAGTGAAAAGAGAAAGGATTTGTTTTTGTTTTTTTTTTAAAGATTTTATTGGGATACCTGGGTGGCTCAGTGGTTTAGCGCCTGCCTTCAGCCCAGGACCTGATCCTGGAGTCCCAGGATGGAGTCCCACATCGGGCTCCCTGCATGGAGCCTGCTTTTCCCGCTGCTTGTGTCTCTGCCTTTCTCTCATGAATAAATAAATAAAATCTTTAAAAATTTTATTTATTTATTTATTCATGAGAGACAGCGAGAGGCAGAGACACAGGCGGAGGGAGAAGCAGGCCCCCCCACCAGGAGTGTGATACAGGATTTGATCCCAGGACCCCGGGGATCACCGCTGAGCCACCCAGGCATCCCAAGAGAAAGGGTTTGATCTCACTACACATGGACTCTAATTCTAGCTCTTTCACTTAGTAAATGCATGACTTTTGCCAGGTTAACTTTGTGAGCGTCCATTTTCCACATTTGTAATATGTGGATAACATATGACTGGGATCCTGTGAGGATTAGCACAATGCTATTGTGAAGCACGTCTGCAATGTATCAATGAGAAATAAATGGTTGTTCCCATTATTTTTTTATCTTGAGAAACAGGTTGGGTTTTTTTTTTTTTTAAAGATATATCTAAGTTTTTTCCTAGCACCAGATGATACAAAGGGTTTTCCTTGAGTAATATTTTGTCATAAGAGTCCAATAACAATAAGGGGCACCTGGGTGGCACAGTCAAGTGTTGGACTCTTGGTTTTGGCTTAGGTCGTAATTCCATGGTGGTGAGACGGAGCCCTGCTTTGGGGCTTGAGATTACCTCTCCCTCTCCATCTGCCCCTCCCACTCATGTTCTCTCTCATTCTGTCTCTAAAATAAATAAATAGGGGATCCCTGTGTGGCTCAGCGGTTTGGCGCCTGCCTTTGGCCCAGGGCGTGATCCTAGAGTCCCGGGATCGAGTTGCACATCAGGCTCCCTGCATGGAGCCTGCTTCTCCCTCTGCCTGTGTCTCTGCCTCTTTCTCTGTCTCTCATGAATAAATAAATAAAATCTTTTAAAAAATTAAATAAATAAATAAATAAATAATCTTTAAAAAAAGAGTCCAACAATAAATTTATTTCACAAAATAAAAGACAGCATTAATATTATGTAAATTTCATATAATAAGATTAAAGGCATTGTAAACATAATATGGTTATTAAACAACAGACTTTTCATTTTGACTGGTCCCAAATTCCGTCAGTGATTCTGACCAATGTGAGACAAATTTTCCACAAAAATTCTATAAACTTGTTTCAGCATGAGAACAACTACAAAAGTAGGATTGCAGCTATTCCTACTTTAAAAAAATATGATGTATGACCACCCGGATTTTCAAAACAAGTAAATTAGAAAATGATTATTTGAATCACAAAAACTCATTTACATAAAAAAGCATTATTTTAAATCAGTGTTTCTCAACTGAGGGCATTTTGCACCCCCCTACCCAGAGATTTTTGGTTGTCACAACTGGTGGGGAGTACAGGGAAGAGCTACTGACATCTAGTGGGTAGAAGCCAGGGCTGCTATAAACACCCTAAGTGCACAGGACAGCACCCCATAATAAAGGATGGCACCATCTCAAATGGCAAGAGTGCTGAGATTGTGAAATGCTGCTTTATTTTTTTTTAAGATTTTATTTATTTATTCATGAGAGAGACAGAGAGAGAGACACAGGCAGGGGGAGAAGAAGGCTCCATGCAGGGAGCCCGATGCGGGACTGGATCCCAGGACCCAGGATCACGCCCTGAGCCAAAGGCAGATGCTCAACTGCTGAGCCACCCAGGTGTCCCAGAAATGCTGCTTTAAATGCACTCTTCTTTGTGTGTATTTAAGTATTTGAAATTGGTATATTGAATAGCACCAATCACGACTTAACCAACACTCACCTACTTTTTTTCACTTCATCTTTCTTTTAAATTTCATTTAGTGTGGATAATTTTACCCCAATCCTTAATGAAAATTATTGCCAAATCCCTGACTTTTCTGTTCTTCACTCTTAGGTCCTATGGTCACTGTAATGGGCAATCACAGACCAAATACAGGAATTAGAATGTTTAGTCCAGAAGGCTAATCAAAACTCTGAATTTTATTTAAAGTCAAATCTTCTCGCCTCACATAGCTTGAGTTTGGTTCAAGGTGGAAGCCTGGTGTGGGATAACGGATGGGAACTCAGTTGGCATCTTGGTTTCTCTGTTCCCTTAAGTGTTATCCCTCCATGGCTGCCACAAAGGAAGAGAAGAGAAGTAGGAAAAGGTCTTACTTGAACTATTACCATCATCAGCTGATTTTTCACATTCTGGATGACTCTCCTGGTGCTTTCTTTCATGGGCACTGAGTCTTTTACTGCATAATAATTTATCTTGTCTTTGTCCCAAGTTTCTGGCCCAGGGTTTCTAAAATCTCTTGGAATTTCCTGAATGCTAGAATCTTTGTAATGATAATGAGGTGACTATTGGTAGGCCCTTGGGATGCAAACTGGTTACCAAAGAGACCAATTATGGGATCAGAGAACTGGGACTTTGGGTCATCCAGACCTCTGGGGAGGGGAAGTAGGCTGGAAACTAAGTTCACTCACTTGGCCAATGATTTTGTCAATCATACTTATGCAGTAAGACCCCCAATAGAAACTCTGGATAGAGAGGCTCAGTGGAGCTTCCTGCTTGGTGAATATATTGATGTGCGGAGAGTGACAGATCCTAATTCAATAAAGATCAGGTGTGGAAGCTTTGCATTGTTTCCCAGAACTCACCCGATGTCCTTTATAATAAAATCATAATCATAAGTACAGCATTTTATTGAGTTCTGTGAGCACTATAGCAAATAATTAGGGGATAATGGAAAACTCCAAATGTATAGCCAGTTAGTCAATAGTGCAGGTAAGCTGGGTACCTCCAAAGTGCGGGCAGTGTCTTAAGTAAAGGCACTCTTACTGGGAGCATGCCCTTAAACCTGTAGAGTCTGACACTGACTCCAGGCGGTTAGCGGATTGCAATATACACAGTACTTCCCTCTTCCCTTGATAAATTGCAGGATTATCACTATGAAAGATGGGTTTTTAGCATTGCTTTGTCTTGAAGGTATTCACCTTCAGCTTCTTGCTACTGCAATGCCTTTACTACTCAAGGCAGCTTTAGTGGCTGAGACCCAAGACTACCCATACTGACTGTTGGGTGCTGTCCACATCTGGTCCATAAGAAGAACTCATACCTCCCTTGTCCTAACAAACTCCAAAAAAGAGCAGGATTTTTTTTTGCACTCCAACCAAAGCAAGTGGTAGCTCTTCCTGTCAACTCTGTTTTCTGAGCAGGAGCAGACCTCAGTCTACTGTGCCCCCAACTGCTAGGCCACAAATTAAGATCTCTGTGTAAGAAGCTTTACCAATTCTTTGTGGAAGCTTCATTAGACTTTATATGAAGAACACAGAAACTACTCTCACACCTTATATGGGGAAGGGGTGCAGGCTCATGAGATAATGACAATTCCGCCAAAAAATTTTTCACAAATCCCCCTTCCATTCTCTGGACCTTTCACGCCTTAAAATGGGTAGGAAAATTAGAATAGGTTCTAAACCGTTTCCTCTGAAAACGTGAAAACCTATGGTGCTTTGGTTTCTCACCCTGAAATTTCACATTTATTATTTTTGCGTGGCAACATAACTTCGCATTTTAACATCTGTTACATATTTAATTGAAGCTTACAAACAAAGATGAAAACCCAAGGTAGGGATCCCTGGGTGGTGCAGTGGTTTGGCGCCTGCCTTTGGCCCACGGCGTGATCCTGGAGACCCGGGATCGAATCCCACGTCGGGTTCCCGGTGCATGGAGCCTGCTTCTCCCTCTGCCTGTGTCTCTGCCTCTCTCTCTGTGTGTGTGACTATCATAAATAAATACAAATTAAAAAAAAAAAAAAAAGAAAACCCAAGGTAGAAATTTAAAACAAAAATTATAGGAACTGGAAAGCCAATTCTCAATTAGGACAAAACCATCCTGAGTTAATCAGCCAACAGTAGAAACATGAAACTTATAAAAAGTGATTTATAAGAAATTTTTCTGGAAACCTCTATGTTGCTTGATTGTTTTAAGTGTCTAAAAAGAAACATTGTAACTACATTGTAACTCGTCATTTTAAAGTGAAGTCTGTTTTGGTGATATTGCTGCAGAGGTTAGGGAAGGCAAGATGGAAATACGGGTTCTGGAAGTTCACAGCAGCACCGAAAGGTCCCAGTAGTTACACAGCTCACAACAGTGAAAGGTAATTCATGCCACCAACAGTTCCTTGTAGTCGTCTTTATTGTGGATATTTATAACATTGTCTTCTATCCCTTGTTAAAGAGGTTCATAAGAATAAGTGCTAGTTTCTTTGCCAACTTCCTAGTTTAGGCAAGATATTTAGCCTCTTTGGTTTTAACTTTCTCCTATATGATATGGTTAAAACAAAACAACAAACAAACAAACTTACTCAATGAAACAACTCAAGTTTAAAATGGTGATTGAACATATTTTTATCTCCTTTCTGAAACTGCCCAAAATGAAAATTAATTAATTAATTAATTAATTAGTAAAAGACAGATAGCCTAAATGACATAGACAATAGATGAGGAGACAACAGATGTCCACTGTGGAAAGTAGCTAGATTAGTGATTATTAACTTCATGTAACACAAAAACTAAAGTCTGGCAATGAAGGTATTCTTCTTCAGAACTCTAAAAATCCTAAGAAATGAGAAGAGGCAGGTACCTCCAAAGGCTGAGGTGCAGTGTGAGGCTGAAAAGGTGCAGGTAAAAAAAAAAAAAAAAAAAAAAAAATCCCAGCTATTTCAACTACCCAAGTGCATGACTAGATTTATCAGCCATAGACTCAGGTACACAGACCCAGCTGAGGTGAGCTAGGCACTGTGCTGGAAACAGGGACCCCATATGGGAGGAAGATTCCTCTCTGGAGAAACCATCCAGCTCAAGAGAAAAGACCTATGGATACTGCTATTGACTAAATGTTTGTGTCCTCCCAAAATTCATTATGTTGAAGCCTGAATGCCAATGTGATGATATTCGGAGGTGGAGCCTTTGAAAGGTAATCAGGTTTTGAAGATGAAGCTCCTATAAATAGGACTGGTGCCCTTATAAGAAGAGACAGGAGAAAATTTGCTTCCTCTCTTCCTCTTCTCCATGTGAGGATACAATGAACAGTCAATCATTGTTGAAGAGAGCCTTCACCAAGAACCTGATCATGCTGACACCTTGACACCAGACCTAGCCTCAGAACTGTGAAAAATAAATGTTTGTTGTTTGAGCCCCCCAGTCTATGGTATTTTTGTTATAGCAGTCCAAACTGACTAAGAAAGATATTAGGGCAGCCCGGGTGGCTCAGCGGTTTAGCGCTGCCTTCGGCCCAGGGCGTGATCCTGGAGTCCCACATTGGGCTCCCTGCATGGAGCCTGCTTCTCCCTCTGCCTATGTCTCTGCCTCTCTCTCTCTCTCTGTGTCTCTCATGAATAAATAAATAAAATCTTAAAAAAAAAAAAAAGAAAGGTATTAAAAATTGGCAGAGATTAGAGGCTCTCATGAAATATCCATGCCTCTCCAATCACCTATAGTGTGGCCCATGGTAGACAAGCCCCACTAACATATATGGCTGCTGAAGTTCAGAATGAGTCTCTCCAGGATGTGCCACTTGGGCATGCTGATTATTTTGAGTTGAAGATTATTAAAGCTCGGGCAGCTCCGGTGGTGCAGCGGTTTAGCGCCACCTGCAGCCTGGGGTTTGATCCTGGGGACCCTGGATCAAGTCCCACGTTGGGCTCCCTGTGTGGAGCCTGCTTCTCCCTCTGCCTGTGCCTATCCCCCTCTCTCTGTGTGTGTCTCTATGAATAAATAAGTAAAATCTTAAAAAAAAAAAAAAAAGATGATTAAAGCTCAAAGATTCAGGAAGAGATTTTTACCTTCTCCTCAACCGCCTAAAAGAATTTAGATAGAGGGCCTGGTCCAGGATGAGAGCTATCACCAGAGATAACTACAAAGAGTATGGGCTAGATCTGCTAAGCTAGGGGGAGCTCAGCAGGGCCTATTTGTTCAAAGTGTTCTCTATGTTCCATTGTTTCTGCATGGTATAGCAAACACTTATTTACCAAACATTTGCTCTTCCCATTTTCTTGTGAATTGTCTTTCTTCCCTTTGAAGCCCAGACCCTTGCCTCCTTCTCCTTTGCTCATGATGGCATATAAACTTCAATTGATTGACTGTCTTTTGTGGGACTCCTGTATATATAAAACCAATTTTGTTTTTCTCCTGTTAATCTAATGAGAACATAATTAATAGACCACACACAAGCACCTAGAAGGGTAGAGAAAAATTTTTTCCTCCCCTATACTTCCAGTTAGGTTTTTTTTAGAGTTCTGTTCTCAAATATAAACAAGGATTTTTTTTTTTTTATAAACAAGGATTTTGAGGCAATTGAGGAAAGCATTTAATATTAAAGAGGGAAACCAAAACAAGTGAATAACAAAGAGGTTAGACAGAAATCAGAAGTAATTAGGGTAGAGACAAACCATAATACATATCCAATGAAAGATAAAAGAAAATATAAAGTCTGTGAAACAAGAACAGTAAGCACTTTTTAAAAAGGAATATTCAGGGTGGGATCCCTGGGTGGCTCAGCAGTTTGGCACCTGCCTTCAGCCCAGGGTGTGATCCTGGAGTCCCGGGATTAAATCCTGGGATGGAGTCCTACATGGGGCTCCCTGCGTGGAGCCTGCTTCTCCCTGTGCCTGTGTCTCTGCCTCTCTCTCTCTCTCTCTCTCTGTCTCTAATGAATAAATAAATGAAATCTTTAAAAGACAAAAAAAAAAAAAAGGAATATTCAAAGGAAAAGATAGAGCTTCTAGATATTAAAAAATAAGTTAATGGAAATAAGAATTTCAAAAGAAATACCTCAATTGAAACTATTTCCCAGAAAGCAAAACCAAAAAGATAAAAGAACTATTTTTATCAAGAGAAAAGATTTTGAAAATGATTAAATGATTAGTCAGAGGGCCATTTTCTATCATGAGTTCTAGAAAGAAGAAACAGAAAAAAATGGAGAGGAAGAAACTACCAGTAGTAATACGGTTTATCACACATATAAGATAGGACTAAAGAATATGACTTTCTGAATTCAAAGTAATCACGAAGAGACTAGTACAGTAAATAAAAACAAAACTACACCAAGAAAGAGGATCATGAAATTGGAGATGATTATAAACAAAGAAAAAACTGTAAAGGGTATAGGCAGGAAAAAATATTAGTTTCCAGACAAAGATAAAAACTTTAATCACAACAGAACTCTCTATGGTATTCCTGGATGCTACAAGATAGTGGGGCAATTATCTTCCAGCAATTTCCAATTTTGCATTCTGTATGCAAACTATCCTTCTAGTGAGAAGAGAGAATTATTATATTTCTAGGCAAGGATAGTCACCTCCTGTACATAGAGTAAGGGCACACTTTTCTAGACTGCCAAAAGCAGTAAGTAATAGTAAGCCACACGGATGAATGTTACTTGTATTTATGCAGATGCTTTCAAACCAGCTGTGGCCCCCATCCCACCCCACATTTTACTCTTGCTTGTTGGATTAACAAGTGAGCTAGTAAGAAAGAATTTCACAGAATTTTTGTTGTTGTTGTTAAGATTGACAATATTTGCATGAGGGAGCATTATGCTATGTATTCTATTGTTTAAACAAATATTTCATTATATAGTGACCTCTACTGGGAAGGAGAAATATATCAACAGGGCTGATGAAATAAGCAGCCAAATTAACCTGTTTAGTCAAGGAATTGGTTAATTTGGAAAGGCAATGCTGGTCAAATCTGCTATTAGGAATTGTTAAGTCCCAATTGTACTCTGAATATTTTTATTTTATTTTATTTTTTTTAAAGATTTTTTTTTTTTTTAATTTATGAGAGACACACACACAGAGAGAGAGGCAGAGACACACGCAGAGGGAGAAGCAGACTCCATATAGGGAACCAGATGTGGGACTTGAATCCGGGACTCCAGGATAATGCCCTGGGCCGAAGGCAGACACTCATCTGCTGAGCCACCCAGGCATCCCAGATGTACTTTCATTCTATCAGTTTCCCTTCATGGTGGCTTTCTGAGACTTCAGGCCAGGCCCAAAAGGGTGCTGACAGTGGCTCTCTTCTCTATTCTGAAATTTCACTGACCAGAAACTGAGCATTCTCCTCCAGGCAAAACCTCTTGGTCCCTTGGCAAGAGAAAAACCAAGATTTGTTTTTGATTCCAACAACTGCGACCTAAGATAAGTCAAATATAATAATTTCTCTGAATCCATTTTTTTTTAAAGATTTTATTTATTTTTTCACGAGAGACAGAGAGAGGCAGAGACACAAGCAGAGGGAGAAGCAGGCTCCATGTAGGGAGCCTGATGTGGGACTCAATCCCAGGTCTCCAGGATCCCACCCTGGGCTGAAGGCAGCACTAAACCGCTGGGCCACCTGGGCTGCCCTGATTCCATTCTTTTAAACAAGGCAAAATATTATCCTTTTCCATTTGAAATAATCTTTTTTTAATAAAAATTTTATTTATTTATTCATGAGAGACATAGAAAGGCAGAGACACAGACAGAGGGAGAATCAGGCTCCTCACAGGGAGCTTGATGTAGGACTCAATCACTGCAATCAGGGCTGGGATCACGCCCTGAGCTGAATGAAGGCAGATGCTCAATTGCTGACCCAGGTGTCCCCATTTGAAATAATCTTGTGAGGAAGAATAATTTAATGTGCTGTGACATCCTGAGTCATAGAAGGATCTAGCAGTGCTTATGCACTTATTTGCAAAAACAGTTGATATGCATGAGAGCCTTTGGCTTTAATTCTTCAGCAGAGAGAAAGGGGAAGTAAATCTCTAGGCCTAAGTAAGAGCAACAAGGAAAATAAACTCTGGCTGGTGTCTGCTATCCCAGGAGAGACTTCTAGTGAGAAGCAGGAATAGCATAGGTCCTGGGTCTCTATCTTACTAAATGGCTAACTTCATTTACTTACTGGTCATGGGTGACTTAACACCTACCTGTCTATACTGCAGGTCCATCTTTTATGAAACTGCAGGATCATAATAGCATCTACCTAACAAACTTGATGCAAAGATTAAATGAGACAATACATAAAAGGCACCTAGGAAAGTTCCTGGCACCAATTAAACATGCAATAAACATTAGATGTGGCTGATATGATCATTATTATTACCATCATCATTAGTATCTAGTTGATGGGACTTGGTCTGACCTCCTAAAAATAAAAGATAGAAATGGAAGGCTCCTGGTTTTTTGTGAACAGATGCAACAAATCTTGGTGCGCACTTGGTACCTAACAGTTTTCAAATGTTCTAGAGAATTTCACTGGTAAGAATGTTTTCTATTCTTCTGAGTATCAATTTTCTTCTAGTCACATCTAAGAAAACTATTGAATTAATACAGTCATTCAATAAATATTAATTGAACACCTACCATGTACAGACATTTTTCTAAGCACTGGAGATACAGTAGTGGACCAGACAGACAAAACGCCTTCCCCCCAGAACCCTTACATCTTAATAAAAGAAGCTGACAATAAAAGGAAAAACTGAAATATAAATATGACCAGTTAGTGATACATAGTATGCAGAGTATTGCAGACAAAAGCTTTTTAGGTAAAGTGATCAAAGAAAGCTTCTCTGAAGTCCCAACAATTACTTTTGCTTTTGTTTCTCTTGCCTCAGGAGACACATCTAGAAAGAAGTTGCTGCAGCCAAAAGTCAGAGAGGTTACTACCTGTGTTCTCCTCTAGAATTTTAATAGTTTCATGTCTCACATTTAGGTCTTTAATCCATTTTGAATTTATTATAGTGTATGGTGTGGATTGAGCTAGAGGGTATTACACTAAGCAAAATGAGTCAGAGAAAGACAAATACCATATGATATCAGTCACATGTAGAATTTAAGAAACAAAATGATCATAGAGGGAAAAAAAGAGAGAGAGGGAGGCAAATCAAGAAACAGATTTTTTTTTTTAAATAGCATTTTCTTTCTTTCTTTTAAAGATTTATTTATTCAGAGAGAGCGCAAGAGAGGCAGAGACACAGGCAGAGGGAGAAGCAGGCATCATACAGAGAGCCTGATGTGGGACTTGATCCAGGTCTCCAGGATCACACCCCGGGCTGCAAGTGGCGCTAAACCGCTGCGCCACCAGGGCTGCCCAAGAAACAGATTCTTAACTATAGAGAACAGATGGTTTACCAGAGGGGAGATGGGTGGAGGGAGGGGTTAAATAGGTGATGGAGATTAAGGAGGATACTCGTTTTAATGAGCACCAGGCATTGTATGGAAGTGCTGAATCACTAAATTGTACACCTGAAACTAATATTACACTGTATATTAACTAACTAGAATTTAAATAAAAACTTAAAGCTTCTCTGAAGAAGGTGGCATTTGAATGCAATGGGTTGACAAGAGATCTATGCAATTATTTGGGGGGATAATCAAGTCAGAGGTAACATCAAGTGCAAAGGCCCTGAGACAAGAGTGAACATGGTTTATTTAAGGAATAGCAAGAAGGCCGGAGTGACTATAGCAGAGTGAGCAATGGGCAAAGTTTTTAAGAGCTATCATTAGAAACATAAATAGAAGCATGGTTATGTAATGCCTTTTAGGCCTTAGTAAGGAATTTGGATTTTATTCTAAGAGTGATCACAAATCATTATAGGTTTTGAGCAGGTGAAAAAAAAAAAAAAGACCATGGTAAAATCAAAGCGATCCATTGGGAGACTACTAGGGTCCAAATGAGATAAGGATCTGTGGCTGAGGATGGAGATGAAGATGATGGGTAGTAGCTAGATTCTGGATCTATTCTGAAAGTTGAGCTGACCAAAGCTATTGAAGGCCTGGATGTGTTGTATGAGGTAAAGAAAGGAATTGAGGATGAAGCCTGTATTTGGAGCCCAATTAATTGGCTGAGGTACAGGGGAGGAAAATCCTTCTCTTCTACTTCCTTTGGCTGTTCTACTACTAAATTTACATAAAACAGATTAACAGGAGAAAAACAAACTTCATTTTGTACATAAAGGAGCTCATAAAAATGAGACTCAAAGAAGTGACCAAAGCAGGCAGCTCAAAGCATACCTTTGAGACAAAGAAACAATAAATTTGTGAAAAATTGACAAGACAAAGGGTCTGGGCTTGAAGGAGCAAATTAATGAAGAAGTAACAAGATTTGTTACACCCATCTTGGACCTGAATTTCCTATCTCTGGTGATAAGGATGCCTTTTACTTTTCACATAGGAATTTATTTCCTGATTTCAGGGGGACAAAGAAGGGTCATAGTGTCCTTCTTGTACCAGCTGTTTCTTTAACAACTTTAATTCAAAATAATCATCACTCAAATAAGAGCAATAATTAGTAATCAAAATGGCACATTTTGGGGTGGCCTACCCTGAACTCCATCAGAGGGAATATGAGGGGTAGGTCCCTAGTTTGACAGGGTGGGGGTTACAGTTGGACTTGCTAAATTTAGAGGCATAATAATCCAAGCAGTGATGTGGGATAGCTCAGCAGAAACGCTAGGGAGGGAGACTTATCTTTGGGTCTTGGCAAGATCTGTGATCTGAAACAAGGAGAGGAGAGATGATCCAATTAGAGAATGAATACAGTGAGAATCAAGAAGAGGTTGAAAAGCTGAGGATGGGGTTATTCTAATATTTATTGTTTAGGGAGACATGACACAGCCAACAGGAATACTGAGAAGTGGCTAGGAAGGTGTGAGGAAAACCAGAAAGGGAAGGCATCCTGTAAGTCAAATACAGAAAATTTATCGGGAGGATGGTGCGATTGACTGGTCAGTGATGCTGAGTTTTCCATAACCCTTAGATATCACAGAATAATTTTAATAGCTGGTACCTCAGTATAGCAGTTTATAGTGGCAAAGTATGTTTGTTGGTACAGTAATTTTATAGAACATCCTGTGAAAAATGAGTGCAATGATCAATTATGGGACATGCTGGATGTTACGTTTCACTCAGAAGTTCATAATCTACAGTAGTGTATGGATTAGTATATGGCCCTGACAAGCCATGGAAAAGAAAACTGCTACTTTCTTAAAACCAGGAATTACCCAAACTGTGTTTTTTTAAACCAAGTCTAGTGGGAATAATTCTTAAGCAATAAAACCCAACCATTCTAGGTATACAACAGTATGAATTTTTATACAATCATGTAACTACCACCACAATTCCAACCAACTTTAAATCATGAATTGGGTCAACTTTGAATGTCTCTAGCTCCACTTGGGGAAATGAGGGTTTGTGTAGCGCTTCTACATATATTATCCCATTTAACCCTCATGCCAGCTCTGAGTTACACACTAATGGGGTTCCAGACATGCTACCCCAGAAAGTGGCACCTTGGTATGCTAAAGACCTTAAGCTGAAGAAAATTTTTGTAAATGGTGGAAGGTCACTCCGACCTCCCCCACTCCCATCACCTTTCTTCCCTGAAATTAGGCCATAAAACTCCCATGTGAAAGGTCCCCTCCCTGTACCAGGAGGAGGGAAGACATCACTAGAGACAGGAATTTGGAGCCAAGAAATCTATATAAGCAAACCTTGTTTGTGTGTGTGTGTGTGTGTTTTTTTAAGATTTTATTTATTTATGAGAGACATAGAAAGAGCAGAGACACAGGCAGAGGGAGAGGGAAAAGCAGACTCCATGCAGGAAGCCTGACATGGGACTCGATCTCAGTGTCTCCAGGATCACACCCTGGGCCAAAGGCAGGCTCTAAACCTCTGAGCCATCCAGGGATCCCCTAAACAAACCTTGTTAAACTAACTCTTATCTTCCTAGATATTTCTTCACCATTTACTACTTCTAGCCTAAAACTTTTTGACTGTCAATTCTTCACAAGTTCACCATTTCTTTCTCTAAAAGTTATAAAAGCTTCCTAGTCTGGTCACTTCTTTAGCTCTTCATTCTCTTGTGAAGGCTCCCATGTACCAGTAAAAATTCAATACAGTCTGTATATTTTTCTCCTATGAACCTTTGCCAGTTTAATTTTCAGACACAGCCAGGAACCCTAAGAAGGTTGAGAAAAACTTTTTCCTCCTTTGTAGTACCATTATTTCCTATAAGACAGAAAAAGAGCCATAGAGAAGCAAGGAATCGTATTCAAGGTCACACAAAGCTACTCAGTGAAAGAGATAGATTGAACACAAATGATCAAATAAATCCTCTTTTCGCTTGGCAGGGTGGAAAAATAACACTGGGACAAACTATCAACAATTAAGACTATTTATTGAGGGCAGTCTGGATGCCTCAGGGGTTTAGCACCTGTCTTCAGCCCAGGGCCTGATCCTGGAGTCCCAGGATCAGTCCCACGTCGGGCTCCCTGCATGGAGCCTGCTTCTCCCTCTGCCTGTGTCTCTGCCTCTCTCTGTCTCTCTCTCTCCCCCTCTCTCTGTCTCTCATGAATAAATAAATAAAATCTTTAAGAAAAAAAAAAGACTTTATTGAGTCCTTGATCCATCAAGCAACTCTTTAAAACAGATGTTGTTATTCTTAACACATAGGAACATAGGAGTTAAGTATTAAGGGGTCAATCAATTTGCTCAAGGGTAAGGAGTTAGAAATTGGTGAAGAAAAAATTCAAATCTAGTCTTTCTGAATTCAGAGCCTGAAATTCTAGCTGCATGGTGCTTTCTTGTCCTACACAGCAGCCATTAGCTAGCTATATTCGGCTATTTGAGAACTTGAAATGTGGCTACTACAAATTGATCTATGTGTAAACGTAAAATATACCAGATTTTGAAGACATTTTAAAAATGTAAAACAGCTCAGTAATTTTTTATACTGATTACATATTAAAACATAATATGTATTTTGGATATACTGGCTTAAATAAACTGTGATATTAAAATGAATTTCCAGGGGCCTGAGTGGTAGTTCAGTGGGTTAAGCATCTGCCTTTGGCTTTAATTGTGATTCCAGGATCCTGGGATTAAGCCCCTGCATTGGGCTCCTTTGTTGGGGTGGGGGGGTCTGCCTCTGCCTCTCATCCCAACCACCTACTCATGCTTTCTCTCCCTCTTTCTCTCTCTCAAATAAGTAAATAAAATCTTAAAAAAAAAAAAAAAGAATTTCACCTCCTTACTTTTTAAAATGTGGCTCCTAGAAAATTAAAAATTACATATGTAGCTTATGCACTGTTTTAATAAATATAGGCTGTCCATAGAATTTATTTCTTAGTATTGTGGTCAAGAGATTTCCCTTTATTTTTCTATCTAGGGGTAAGACACATCACCAGGATATGCTGTTTTATCCAGAGTTGTTTTTTTTCCGGGAGAAATAGGTAGAAACAGGATTCTTCCTTTGGTCCTCAGCTGTTTGCAGTCCTATTCTTTTGGTCCTACATAATGTTATTGCATTCATTTTTGACAGATGCATTTTATTAAAAATATTAGCTAATCAATGATTTGTTAAAGGCATGCACCAGAAGGTTTTTCTTTCTTTCTTTCTTTCTTTTTTTTTTAATAAAGCAATGATATGCAATGATCATGGGGAATCATACTGGACTCCGGCATCCAACCTGCTGTATTTCCTGGAAGGGCAAGCCAGCAGCTCTCTGATGCCTGTATTCTGTGTCACATCCCACGCTTATCCTGAAATGCATGTAATACCTCCTAAAACATCTCAAGGGGTTACCAAGATTTTCTAAATATTTTTAAAGCTCTAAAGAATTAGAATTATTTGAAATAATATGTTCCTTCCTGAAACCTGCTTCATTCTGGCTCTGAACATTCCTTTAGTCATTGGTATTAATTTATCGATTCTGAAAAAGGAAGAAGTCTTCATAAGAGTGTGCTTCTTTAGACTAGGAAGATAAAAGTATTATAGTGTGTGTGTGTGTGTGTGTGTACACATACATATATATATATATACACTCACATATATTTACCTATAGTGTCCACTACCTCAAAGTTAAGTGGAAATCTGGCACTTCTCTAGTATCATTTTATTTGTGTGTTCAGTAGCTGTCCATCCCATTTCTGTATTGGAATCAACAGGGGAAGTTTTGAAAAATACAAATGCTTGCACTTTGCTCCTAGAAATTCTAATTTAGTGAATCTGAAGTCTACCTCAGTCAACTGAGAAAATGTGAGGCACAAATGAAGTTGAGAACTATTTGTGAGGACAGCAAAACTAGTATTTTAGGTTCCCTAACACTTACTTTTAAAAAACAAATTAGTTTGCACCCACCTCTCTCTTCTGTCCTCTCTGCCTGCAAGGTTTATCAGGACATAACCCCATTGTAAATCAAGGAAGATCTGTGTGTAATTTGGATAATCAAAAGACACTTATAAGTGTGAAATAAAACAGTTTATATTACTCATAATGAGACCATTAGCTTACAGTAGTCACAAATTTTCAATATGGTAAACACAATTTAAGAAACTTATGAGTTTTGAAGTGTTCCTTTAGAAAACAGTACAAGGCAAAAACAGTCTTGGGAATTGCAACAGCACAGGAAATACCATCTAGACTTCACGGGAATCTATATTAGTTAGCTTGGGCTGCCATATAAAATATCACAGACTTGGTGACTTAAACAACATACATTTATTTTCTCACAGTTCTGGAGGCTGGAAAGTCAAGATGAAGGTATTGGCTGATTTGGTTCCTGGTGAGGACTCTCTTCCTGGCTTGCAGATGGCCACCTTCTCACTGTGTCTTCCATGGCTGGGGAGAGAAAGAGGAGAGAGAACTCTCTGGCATCTCTTCTTACAAGGCTGCTAATCCTACAGGATCAGGTTCTCACTTTATGACTGTATTTTACCTTACTTACCTCCTTAAAAGCCCAATCTCCAAGTACAGTAACATTGAGGGTTAGAGTTTCAACACATGACTTTGAGGGTATGGGGGTGGGTAATACAATTCAGTCCATAGAAGAATCTTTCCACAGTATCTTTGTCCAGCGATCAGCCAGCCATTACCCCAATGATTCTAGTGAAAAATCAGTACTTCTTGTGGAAAAGCTCTAATGGATAGAAAGCACATGTGATATGAAGTCAAAGTTGTATCCCCAAAACTTCAGTCTTTGGTTCATGAAATACTCTTAGGAACATCACAAAAACTCAAATCAAATCTCTCCTCTCATGATGCTCCTGTAACTAAAGGTAAGTGCAGCTGTTATGGAGCTCAATCCACAAACTAAAGTTTGTAAGAAATATAATCTCCTAATTTTACCCAAGGGAGGACTTTAAAATCACCACATTCAAGATTTTCTCCTGACTCACCCATTCCTTAAACTCAAACTACTAGGGTCCATCTTCTTTAAAGCAGGCATGAAGGAAATGATATCTTATAAACTTTTTTTTTTTTTTTAAGATTTTATTCGTTTATTCATGAGAGACACACAGAGAGAGGCGGAGATATAGGCAGAGGGAGAGGCAGGCTTCCTGCAGGGAGCCCAAAGCGGGGCTCCATCCCAGGACTCTGGGATCATGCCCTAAGCCAAAGGCAGATGGTCAACCACTGAGCCACCCAGGCAAAACAAACAAACAAAACAAAAAAAACAAAAAAAATACAAAATCTCTCCCTACCTCAGAATTTTTGTTAATTACATAAAATTTCATGTTTTGATTTATCAAAAAATGCCAAAATGCCATGTTTTGATTTATCTATCATACCATTAAATTAGAATATATACAGCTAAAGTGTGATCAAGACTTTATATTTTACAAGTATTATGGTAGCTATTTTACAGTTATCACAGCTGAGTTTTCTGATCATAGCAGTGTCAAACTATTATTTCAGAAGAATCAATCTACCATCCACGTTGATGAGTAGGTTTAAGAAATTAATACATTTTTTTTTCTTTTATGAGACTTCCTCCTCCAGGCCTATTTTCTGGCCCACAACCCAATAAAACTCTGTTGACTTCCCACTGGAATAAAAGTTTAAAATAATTTTGACGCACCCTATTAAGTCAGTCCTTCCTAAATATTCTTCAGTGAAATACCAGTAGAAGAGGACAGAAAGTGCAGTATGTAGCTGGAAGTAGCCCCTAAACTAAAATTTTGTTGCTGATTAAGATTAAATCCTAATGAAAATTTTCCACTTCATATCTTTATACATCATTCCTTTATTTTTTTTAGATTTTATTTATTTATTCATGAGAGACACAAAGAGAGGCAGAGACATAGGCAGAGGGAGAAACAGACTCCATGCGGGGAGCCTGATGTGGGACTCGATTCCTGAATTTGGATCACGCCCTGAGCCAAAGGCAGCTGCTCAACGGTTGAGCCACCCAGGGGTCCCACATCATTCCTTTAAATATTAAAAAAGGTTTCACTTCCATGAATCTTTCAGTGAATTGATGCCATAGGAAAATACGTTTGTTTACTTTGTGGCTTTGAATAAATTGGTGATATACATAAAAATAAGCCTTAACTCCTGCTGGGAAGAAGCGGAAGCTTGGAGGAAAGGAAGAAAAAGCAGGCCCCATGTAAAAGCATTGAATAACAAAAAATTTCAGTGTGAAAACCTGAGGTTTGCTTGATATGCTCATAACGTACCTTAGCCCTTATTCCCTTAGACCCCTTTACCCTGTAGTACTTGCAACAGGACTTCCTTTCCATGGGGCCACTAGAGCCTGAAGGTGCAATCCCTTCTGATTCATTACTCTCTTTCGCAATAGCAAATATCCTGCTTTTCCAGCTAATATTGATTGAGCACTTATTATGTACTTGATTTACTTTTGAACTCTTCACATTTGTTAAGGCTTTAAATCCTCTCAACAAATCTATGGTGATGGCATTATTATTATGCCCACTATACGTAAGAGAAATCTGAGCTATAACTCATCCAAGGTCACCCAACTAGTGCATAACTGGTAGGGGACATTCTCACCTAGGCATTCTTAATGGTTACAACATAGTGCTTTAAATGACTCCACATCTAAACTATGGCCTTAAGGCAATAACAAATGTGTAGAACACATAAAGCCTTGATAATGTTGGTTGTGTCATAAAGAAAAGGGGTTTAAGGAGATCCCTGGTGGCTCAGCGGTTTAGTGCCTGCCTTTGGCTGGGGTGTGGTCCTGGAGTCCTGGGATCGAGTCCCACATGGGGCTCCCTGCATGGAGCCTGCTTCTCCCTCTGCCTTTCCCTCTCTCTCTCTCTGACAATCACGAATAAATAAATAAAATATTAAAAAAAAAGAAAAAGGGTTTAAGAGTAGACTCTTTACTCATATTGAATATTGGAAGTGCATAAATCATGTTCAAAAGTAAATATCACCCACGTAGAGAAACAGAATATAACGAGAGATCCCCATTCCCTCTTATGCTCTAAGTTTCAAGCTTCAAAATAAATTTTCACTTATATTTACTGAACCCCATAATCTGTTTAAAACCCTAATTAGGGGCACCCTAATGAGGCTCAGTGGTTGAACGTCTGCCTTTGGCTCAGGTCCCGATCCCGGGGCCCTGGGATCCAGTCCCGCATGCGGCTCCCCGCAGGGAGCCTGCTTCTCCCTCTGCCTCTGTCTCTGCCTCTCTCATGAATAAATAAATAAAATCCTTAAAAAAAAAAAAAAAAAAACCTGATTAAATCCATTTCCCTAGTAATATACTCTTTCCAGAGCAGTGATCCTCAAAATGTGGTCCCCAGACAAGCAGCCTAGCATCAACTGGGAACTTGTTAGACTTGCAAACTCGAGAATCTCAATGCAGTCCCACGGAACAGAAACTCTGGGAACGGAGCCCAGCGATTACGTTTTCACAAGCCCCCGAGGTCACTGTGATGCACGAAGGTCGCAGGGGCAGGGACGTAAGTCCGCTGGAAGGGTTTGGGTTGGGGAATCCTAGCGTCTAAAGCGTTATCCCTGAAAAACGGGGACAGGTTCTAATAACCTAAGTGGTGTTTTTTTGTTTTGTTTTGTTTTCTTTTAAATAACATACCTTTTTGAAGTATACCACGGATAAAACGCTTTTCTATTTGAACTAACCGTGTTGCCATTCCCGTCCCCCCGCGTTTTACAGGAGCGCGAGGCGGCCCCTCCCTCCCCGGGGTAGCGGCCGCCCGTTTACCAACAAGAACCCGCCCCAGCGTGGCGGGGAATTCAACATCCAGGGGCGGGAGCAAGGCTCGGCCAATCAGAAGCAAGGCTCGAGTCGCTCGCCCATCCGAGCAGCGTGATTGGTGGTTCCTCACCGGCGGAAGAGACCTTCGCGGGCACCGTGCGGAGGGGCCGGGCCCGCGCGAGCGACCAACATGGCGGAAAGCGCTCCCTCGGCGGCCCCGAGCCCGCGGGGCTGTGCGGACGGGGAGGACGCGGCGCCCCCAGAAGAGGCGACGGCAGAAACGCCGAGAGATGACCAGGAGCAGTTTGAGTGCCAGGAGCTGCTCGAATACCAGGTGCAGGTGGGGGACCCTGAGGAAGAAGAGGACGCGGGCGCGGTGGCCGAGGCCGAGGCGGTAGCTGCCGGCTGGATGCTCGACTTCCTCTGCCTGTCGCTCTGCCGGGCCTTCCGCGACGGCCGCTCCGAGGACTTCCACCGGGCCCGCGACAGCGCCGAGGGTGAGTGCTGGGCGCGCCGGGCTTGCGGCGCTGCGGCCCCGGCGGGGGCGGGGGCGGGGGCGGGGGCCGACCCGCGGGACCGAGGCTCCGAGGCTCCGGGTTAAATGAACGTTGTTGGTTCCAATCGCGCATCCGCCTGATTTCAGCCTCTCAGGTTTTCTCATTCTAATTTTTTTCTCTTCAGTAAAAAGAGTAAGACTCCCGTTTGGAATTGATAACAGGATTTGGTGAGTGAAAATGTGTGAAATCGGGCAGCCCGGGTGGCTCAGCGGTTCAGCGCCGCCTTCGGTCCAGGGCGTGATCCTGGGGACCCGGGGTCGAGTCCCACGTCGGGCTCCCTGCATGGAGCCTGCTTCTCCCTCGGCCTGTGCCTCTGCCTCCCTCTCTGTCTCTCTCTCTCTTTTATTTATAAACAAATAAAATCTTAAAAAAAAATGTGTGAAATTGCCGCATCTTTTTTCTTTTCTGGCGTTGTATTTTTTTTTTTTTCAACTCAGGTATTTCTGGGATGGCATGCATGCATGCATGTATTTTTTTTTTTAAGATTTTATTCATTTATTCATGAGAGACACATATAGAGAGGCAGAGACACAGGCTGAGGGAGAGTCAGGCGCCATGCGGGGAGCCCGACGTGGGACTCTATCCCGGGACTCCAGGATCACGCCCTGGGCTGAAGGCAGGCACCAAACCGATGGGCCTCCAAGGGACCCAAGAATCGGGGTTTTCTATTAATTTGTGACGTTTTTAGATCTCCTTTGGCATGCCTGCACAGTCTCAGCTGCGGGATAAAAGTAACTGTCAGTGACATTTCCTACCTAAGACACCACAGTCTGTAACTGAGACAAAGATACAGACCCCTTAGAGAAAGAGGGACTTGGCCTGGCTTTTTCAATGATGACAGAAAAATGCTCTATTTAATATAAAATTAAATACTTCAGAAAACTATATTGACACATTTCATCTTCATAGTAAGCCCATTCCTTAGGTAAGTGATCTTAGTTTACAGAGTGGGCTAATCTAGCGGCCTCAAGTATTGGTAGATGAAAAGGATTGTGACCACGTCTGTGCCTTATCTTCCAGCTCAAGAACCGGCCCTCCACCTGTATCAGATACCACAGATGCCGTGGTTAATTAATATTTATGAAAACGTTAAATCCCGATATGAGTTCATTATGTAGATTACCTCATCTTCCTTTGGGGGATGGAGAGGGGACATTTGGCTGGCTCTTTGGCTCCAGTCACAAAATTCCTCACCAACAGGTTAAGACTGTATTTCTGGGGGAGGTTGAAAGGACAGTTAGATTTGGTGTTAAGCCCCAGATTGGGGACTCAGCCTGAAAGACCATTTTGGGCCAGTGGTTTTAACAGTCGTTGCATATGTATTTCTATACATATCTAGGCACAGGTTAGTATATGCTCATATATTTCTTTGTTCTGTTAGATGAAAGGGCACAGAAGCAATGGAACCCTACGTAGCAACCTAGCACTCCAGTCTTGGTCTCTAATACCATTCCTTAATAAAGGGAACAATAGCTCTTTGGAAAAATGGCTTGATTCTTGGACAGGAAATATGCAAGATGAACCTGGAGCATCTTGTGCCAGAAAGTAAGGGAGTACTTAAAAACCAAACCCCCAAACAGAAAAACTCACAATGGTGGCAACACAAAGGGACACAGAAGCAACTGCAGAGCTTGCAATGGCCAGAGCAACTCAAGCAAGAAAATAGTTTGGATTAGAGTCCAAAGGTAAAATAATTATGAGTCCATACATATTGATGTAAATAAAGATGGAAAAAATAAATGGCAGGAAAAAACAATCTCATGCAGAAGAATCCCCGGTAATTTATGTAGCTGCTATATCCTCAAGGAGGTGAAGTATAACACCCCACTCCTTCACCTTAAGGAGGTGAGGTATAACACTCCACTCCTTCACAAGGAGGTGAAGTATAACACCCCACTCCTTAAGTGTACTGTGCATGGTGACTATTCTGAAGACTACAGTATGGAATTGGAGGGAGGAAAACTTTACATTCAAGAAATTTAGCAAGCACTACTTCATGCCTATGTAATCAAGGTCAACAAGAACAGTGACATTTGGTAGTATCTATACTTGATATGATGTGTTGAAATGGAACTCTGATATTCTCAAAACCCATTAACCCCAGTCAAATTGTAAGGAAAACAGCAGACAAATCCCAATACAAACTGCCAAGGTCATCAAAACCAAGGAAAGTCAGAAACTTTCATAGCCAAGAGACACCTAAAGAAACATGATAAGTAAATGTAATGTGTCCTGGGTGGGATTTGCAAGCAGAAAAAGGAAGTTAAGTAAAAACTAAGGAAAACTAAGAACTTTAAACATTATTAATGTTGGCTCATTAATGTAATATATACCATACTAATAGGGGGAACTGGGTGGAGGGTATATAGGACTAATATCTTCATAGTAATTCTGTTAATTTACAGAATTACCTTTCTGAAAAATAAAGACTCCTTTTGAGGTTCTAGATCAAGCCCCAAAGAATAATCTAGGTTACCTCTATTATTTTAAGGTTAAGGGCACAGAAACCCAGAGAAGAGTAAACTGTTTTTTTATTTTTTAAAGATTTTATTTATTTATTCATGAGAGACAGAGAGGCAGAGACACAGGCAGAGGAAGAAGCAGGCTCCATGCAGGGAGCCCAAAATGGGATGATCCCGGGTCTCCAGGATCGCACCCTGGGCTGAAGGCAGCACTAAACTGCTGAGCCACCCGGGCTGCCCTAGCTCTTTCATTCTGACTCAGAATTGTTCTCACGCATCTCCCTTACCTCAGATAATGCCTTTTCTAGACTGTATTCCTAACCTCTCTTTCTCCATGGGAAGCAGTGTAAAGCTAGTGATTAAGAGTGTGGGCCCCAGAATAAATGGTCTGAGTATGATTCCTGGCTCTGCTACTTTCTAGCTGTAAGGCCTGAAGCACGTTACTAACTTCTTGGTACCTCGATTTCCTCATCTGTAAAATGGTGATGTAGTATCTATCTCACAGAGCTGTTTCTCAGGTATAGAGCAAAGTTTCTCAGCCTCAGCACTACTGACATTTGAACCATGTAATTCTTCTGTGAATGCATGGTGGGGGCAGGGGTTGTGTAGGCATGAAGGTGGAGGTTCTCCTGTACATTGTAGAATGTTTGGCAGCATCCCTGACCTCAATTACTAAATGCTAGGGGCACACCCCTTCTACTCATGATGATCAGAATTGTCTTCAGCACTGCCATATGTCCCTAGGGGACAAATTCATCCCTAGTTGAAAACCACTGGTGTAAAGTGCTTAGAATAGTGCCTTGTATTATCAGTGCTTAAATACAGTTGCTATTAAAGCTAGTCATTTGATGTCCCTAATGTGTTTTTTGTCATCAGTGTTTTGTTACAGGTGAGGAAAAAGCAGGGCAGTGCTATGTAGGGTATTTGTAGTTATTGCATAGTGGACTAAATTGAACATAGAGTGAAGTGAAGATGGAGGCCTGACTTTCTTCTCTAGGATGGCGCAGGTCCTTTTGTTTTGCTTCTATACCATACTTAACCTTGGTGGCATTAAAATTTTAAATAATAACTGACATAAATTTTGAGTTATGTCTTCTCAAACTAAAACCTTCCTGAGGGGCAGGGGCTGGCTGTCTTATTAGTCCCTGACATTGGGTAGCAGTAGATGTTTAGTAAGTATTGAATGAATTGTTTAAATTTTATATAACTTTTCTATTCTCTCTGAATCCTGTTTAAATTGTGGCTATATTTCGTCTGAATAATCTCTAGAATAACATAAGATTATGCTAGTTTAGAATTGAGGAAATACATACAAAAAATATTTATTTCCTTGGTAGCTGCAGGATGACTGCTTTTGGTTTTGCTAGTTGATTTAATGTTTGTAATACATACCAACCAAGCCCTGGGTGAAGTATAACAGTCATACCTTCAGGTCTTTAAACATGATTTCCTCAGAGAAGCTTTCCAACTTCTCCAGCTAGCTACTAAAACACGCTCTAAAGGTTTGTTACATGCATCACAGCATTCTGTAGTTTTTCAGTTTTCTCCATGTTTTTTTACTGTTTAATCATTTGTCTTTTGTTAACTACATAGTAATAATAAACACACTGAGGCCTACGATTATGGCTTATGCACCATTATACTCATAATATCTGGGCGGGCATTCAAATATTTGGGAAATTAATATTAATAAATTTGTTTTTATACATCTGCAGTTTTTCTTCTTTGAAGTTAGGGTTGTGGAGAAACAGGTTCTGACTGAGAAGTAAACTTTTTTTGCTGAAATTGTATCCTGAAAGTTTTAAATCAGTAGCAGAAGGGGAAGATATAGGTAGTTGGTAAACTGGGGCCTAAGGTTGCCATCCCTTTTCCATGTCTGGCTCCATGACTTCCTGTCCCAAATCAAGTTACAATAGGAAAGGGAACCATTCTCTTTTATTTTGCTTGGTAATGATCTAGACAGGAGACAGAGAAGGGGATGACCACAAGTCCCAAGAATGAGGAGCATGAGCCCATTCATTGTACTGTCTACATCTGAGGTACTGTCCCTAACACCTTTATCAAAGCATAAAAGACCTCTACAGGGACTTGATTTGCTTCCAGGATTTTTCCAGAGCTTTTCTGTCCAACTGTCACAAATGAACAAAACCATGCTCTCAGTAGCCTCTTCAAATTTCCAGAACAAGTGTTGTTACATTAGAGCTGAGCAGCAGCTTTTGAACATTCCTCTTAGATGAACTGCACATGATTTTCTCCACATACTCTGAGGAACTCCACCTGAGGTGGTTTTAGCCTGGGAATTAGAACATGGAGCACCTTTTTCAGCCAACACAAACTCTTCCACCAGCCAGCATGGCAGATCTGACATGCCCACTGACAGCTGCTACCAGAGCCTCTGCTTGGCAGAGCAACCAGCAGAGATGGCTGCCCTGAGGGAGGCCTTGCCTCCCTGGGCCCATAGGGTGCTCAGCGTCACACCTGTCAGGGACAGCAGGACCAGCTTGACTGGCCTCATACCTCCAACTGGTGCTTACACTGCAGCCCTCCAGGAGCTTCCAGGTCAGGCCTGTGGTATGCTGGAGTTGCCTGTTGGGGCAGAGGCTTTATTTCAGTGTGCCCACATTGAGAAAAGCCAACGTGTTTGTCAGATTGGGCTGTGAGCCCACTTGATCCTCAGAGCTCACAGGAAAGGCACGGGGCCTAGTATCTAGCCCCACCCCCCACCCCCAACACCACCGGGCCATCCCTGTTGCGGCCATCTTGCCCCAATAAATATATTTTTAAGATCTTTGTCAACTTAACAGACTCACTTAACTGGAACCTTGACCAAAATATAAAATATTCCTATAGTATTAGAGGTTTTAAGACATAAGCTTCCAGCTAATGATTTGACACGTTTTATAGTTTGAATCTATACTAACAAATCGCCCCTTTTGTTAGTATAGAGTGCTACCTGTGGAAGTACTATTAAATGTTATCTGCATATGAAAATCTGTTTTTATTTTGCAAGACGTGTTCATTGCTATTTTTCTCATTTAAAAAAAAAATTGCCCGTAAATAAAAGCATACAGCTCTCAGTTTGTGACAGTTTTTTCTTGTTTTGTAACCTATTAACCAACCACACAGAGGCACTGCTGGGTCAAGTTTGGCTTTTTAAAAAAAAATGTTTTGGGATCCCTGGGTGGTGCAGTGGTTGGGTGCCGGCCTTTGGCCCAGGGCGCGATCCTGGAGACCCAGGATCGAATCCCACATCGGGCTTCCGGTGCATGGAGCCTGCTTCTCCCTCTGCCTGTGTCTCTGCCTCTCTCTCTCTCTCTCTCTCTCTCTCTCTCTCTCTGACTATCATAAATAAATAAAGAAAAAAAATATTTTATAAAAATGTTTTAATAAAATTCATGTTTTTCTTCTTCAGCTATTATTCACGGACTGTCCAGTCTAACAGCTTATCAACTGAGAACTATATACATATGTCAATTTTTGACAAGAATCGCTGCAGGAAAATCCCTCGGTAAATATGTTTTTATCTTACTTTGGAAATATTTCAATCTATGTCTAAAGGTAAAATGATGAGAAGAAACAGATGGGAGTTATTACTTGTTTTTGAGAGTTGGCACAATGTATTTGGCATGTACATCTACAGAAGCATATCTAAAGCAAAGTAAAAGAAATATAGTTCTAATCCTTTTGGAGCACTGGTTGTCAAATTTAGTTTTTTTCAGGATTATTAGAGAACTCGTTCAAAACACACACACACAAACACAGAATTCCCCATCATGAATTCCTGATGTAATAGGTTGGATGAGAAGGGCCCTGGAATTTATATTTCTAGTAACTTCCCCAGTGATTCTAACACTGTTACTGAGGAGCCACACTTCATGAACAGTCTTGGAGAGTTTCAAATTTGACTATGGTAACTTGGTGGTGACTCTTTTACTATCATATATATATTTTTTTACTAGCAACTATGATAATTGACACCTCTTATTTGAACTGGATTTCAGCCCTTCTTTAGATAGGCAAATATGATTTGTAGGTATAATATCCCTCCTTTATCGCCACAGGTTGTTTTAGATTGTAACAGGCAAGACTGCTTCAGTTTATTTATTTATTTAGCAGGTTTTATTTATTTATGACAGACACAGAGAGAGAGAGGCAGAGACACAGGCAGAGGGAGAAGCAGGCTCCATGCAGGTAGCCCGACGTGGGACTCGATCCCAGGCCTCCAGGATCACACCCCAGGCTGCAGGTGGCGCTAAACCACTGCGCCACCAGGGCTGCCCAAGACTGCTTCAGTTTATTAGAAATGGCTGATACTTACAACATGGTCATTTTTTTTTAAGATTTTATTTATTTATTCATGAGAGAGAGACAGACAGACAGACATAGGCAGAGGGAGAAGCAGGCTCCACGCAGGGAGCCCGACATGGGACTCGATCCCAGGTCTCTAGGATTAGGCCTTGGGCTGAAGATGATGGTAAACCGCTGAGCCACCTGGGCTGCCCCACAACATGGTCATTTCAAGGACCTTTTGTCGCAAATAATTACATATTTATGTTGGCTTTTACAATTTATGAAATGCTTTCCCAACAGTACCAGGTGGTAGGTGGTACTTAACATGAGCTGCTTACTTATAATCCTGTTGTGTTACATAAAATCCCAATATGTTAGTACCACTCTCATGGCCCTCACTATCTAGTTCTGGCTTACATAGTATGCTCCATTTTAGTAGTGAAGCTGGGCCTGTAAGTGAATAGGATTAGAAGCAGAGTAAATGTTAGGGAGACAGAATTATAGGTAGTCTGGGCCTGTAGCTAAAGAAGAAAACCGTCTTAATGTAGACATAATTGTAGAATTCTTGACCATGTAGACAATAAGCTAGTGTGGTTGTTAACAGTTGTTTTGTAAATTAAATATGACAACATATTCTGAAATGCCAACTTTGTTTCATATATTAGCAATTGTTCAGTGAATCTTACTTTTTTCCCCTACAACCTGTCCCCGAACCTGTCCCCCAACCTGTCCTTTCTTTTTTTTTTAAAATTTATGATAGTCACACAGAGAAAGAGAGAGAGAGAGAGGCAGAGACACAGGCAAAGGGAGAAGCAGGCTCCATGCACCGGGAGCCCGACGTGGGATTTGATCCCCGGTCTCCAGGATTCCGCCCTGGGCCAAAGGCAGGCACCAAACCGCTGTGCCACCCAGGGATCCCTCAACCTGTCCTTTCTTTCTGTAAAGAAATGCAAATTTTTGTGTGTGACCCCATTGATCTTGAAATTCACCAGGATCCCCTTTTAGGTATATCTTAGACATAATAGACCCATGTCAATTATCAAGAATCAATATAGCTCAGCATAATGGACTCAAGTGAGGCAGCTAAATTTTATTTTAATTTGCATGTTGGATTTTCAGTTATGCGTAACTCTTGCTTTTTTTTTTTTTAATAAAGTGGTTGCTCAATAGCAGCACTGCCTAGTAGAAATATGTGAGCTATATATATAATTTAAAAGAAATAGGTAGAATTAATTTTAGCAGTATCTTACTTATCCCAATATTTCTAAACTATATATCAACATAAAATCAGTATAAAACGTGTTAATGAAAAAAAAAACGTGTTAATGAGATATTTTACCCCTTTTTTTGCAGAGTCTTTGAAATCTCAGATATATTTTATACTTTTTTTTTTTTTTAAGATTTTCTTTATTTGCCAGAGAGAGAGGAGTACAAGCAGGGGGAGTGGCAGGCAAAGGGAGAAGCAGACTCTGCTGAGCAAGGAGCCTGATATAGGACTCGATCTGAGGACTGTGGGAGACTTCCTTCCTTTCCACTTCAGCTTTCTGCAGTGCTCCAGAATTCAGCAAGAGTCCTGAGGCAAAAACCAACCATGTGTTTTCAGTTCTCCTAATTTCTAGTCCACCAAGCTAGCCCCAAGGAAACCACTAAAAGCCTTTGTTTACCTTACCCCAGTAAAATCTCCCTGCCTGGAATACACTGAATTCTCATCCTTATAAGCAAACAAAGCCAGGGAAGAAAAGCTACAAATCATCCACTCACCTCACCCCTGGAAATGTAGTTCATCTAGTTCTCTTGCTTCCACCACTATCCCATGTCTTTAGCAATATGATTTTGCAACTTACCCTACTTTGTTCTACATGTAATGAGAGTGTTGGCCTACTGCAGTGTCCTACATTCTACCTGAAAGTGAAAGTCTACTAAAAACATTCTAAAGGTCTAACATAGACACATTGGTTTTCTATATCTCACATTTATAAGAGGGCAACAGATTAATGAGATGGGTTAGATAATGTCCAAAAAGAATAGGAAATGCAAATATTTAAATGAGGTTTTAAAAGAAAAACCAATGTGAAATGAAGAAGGATTAGGCAATCTGCCTTTGCATTTTCATATTTCATGCTTTCCAGCATGTACTCTAGACTTACCAGGCATCCTGTTATTCCTGAAACACAGGAATAACTTGTTTCTGAGACACAGTTGTGGTTTTTAAGGGTTCTGGTGTCCACTTCTGCTACTTGCTAGCTATGTGACCTAAGACTCAGGTCCTACTTTATAAGACAAGGTTGATAATGTTATATATTATATACTCTTTTAAAGAAATCGTGTGGATAATGGAGCTACTGCACCTTAGGCACTTAGTTTAGTGCCTAACATACCTTAATATGTGTTGACTATGAGTGTGAATATCTTTTGTCCTCCTCTACTTTATGTTCTGTTGCTGCCTTCCTGAAATGTTCTCCTTCCCCTCCTTATCCTCTTCACTTAGTTATCTCCTATTTATCCTAAATGTCCCAATTTGGATGGTTTCTCTTTCATAAAGGATTCTTTTTTTTCTTTTTTTTTTTTTTTTTTTCATAAAGGATTCTTTCCGGTATCCTTTCATAGAGCTAATCTTCTATTTCTCAGATACACTAGATCCTCCTAGAGAGTTTTTGGAAAATACAAATACATGGGGCTCTACCTTGTACTAATTAAATCAATCTCTAAAGGACGGGTCTAGGCATCTGTATTTTTCTAAAAGCTCCTCAGATGATTTCGAGGCATAGGTAGGATTGAGAACACCAGCATAATAAATTTGGTAAAGTACCAATCACATTGATTTGTCTTTTTTCATAGCTGGCATATGAATTTCATAAGGGCAGGAACTGTCTTTTTCTTCCTGGTCATATCCTAAATATCTGACACAGGGCCTGAAATATAGAGAGACTTTGTATATGAATTAATATATTTTTATGTTTAAAATATTGGAGAAACAATTAGGAGAAGACAATAGGAAATAAAGTAGAAATTGTTGAAGCTACTAACATTGAAATTGCTTGCTCCTTCTAATTTTTCAAAGAAGGAAAAGGAAATTAACTTGAAAAATCACTTGGCTGACCTGTTGGATACAGTAATAGTGCCTGGTACATAGTATATACTCAGTAAATATTTAAAGAAATTAATTCATAAAAAACTGACAAAGTAAGGTTTTACTTAGCTTCCTAAGTTACTTATCTTTGTTCTGGTTTTAAAAGATGCACAATTTGAAACTGATGAACAAATTACACCCTTGGAATCAGCCCTGATGATTTGGGCTTCAATGGAAACAGAACATGACAAGCTTCATGAAGAAATACAGAATTTAATTAAAATTCAGGTATGTATGTGTACTGCATTATTATTATTTTGCTAGAAAATAAACATATTACATCTAAAGAAACTAAGGGCCACTTAATAGAAGTTGGGCGGTAAATTCAAAGTAAAACTTAATATAATCATTCTCTTTAGTAAATTGATCTTTGGTTTATAGTCTTGATGCATGCTCTAATAACTAGGACTTAATGTTTGCTACTTAAGTATGTATTGCCCCCACGTAAGAAAATATACTGCATTGACTTAAAGATCACAAAGCAACTTTCAAAAACCAGTGCTTTGTGCTCTCCCAATTTCTATTCAAGATTACAAATATGAAAAAAATAAGTATTCAGTAAGAAATCAGTGGATTTTTGTAAATAAGATAATGTAAAATTTTAATCTTGTAGAGGAAATTTAAGGAGTAACCTATTAAAGAGTGAGAAGCTTAAAAAGTCATCCAAAGATAAAATAGCAGGGAAAGTATATTTTGCTAATGGGCAGAGCAAATACTAAGGATTGTTCTAGTTAAATAAATTTGTCTTCATTTTTAGAAAATTATTTTATCGTTGGGTAGAAGAGAAAATCCAGGTGATGTCCCACCTTCCCAAAAATTAATTATTGTTAGTATGGTGACTGTCCAGTAGAATTAAACTGGAGGAGAATGGGCAGAAATATGACTGCTACTTTTAAGAATTTCAGCCTGGGACAGAGAGTTTTGTTATGTCTGTTTTGGGGGTTTCTAGAGAAGGAGACCATCATTAATATACTAAGATAAAGTTGAGTAGGTTACTGTAAATACATAGCAAACATGTAATACATTACTATTTGTCAGGTAGTATTCTAAGCACTTTTCATGTAGAACTTCAATTCTTATAGCAGCCCTACAAGTAGGTGCTTATATCTCCACCATTTGACATACAAAAAACAGGCACAGGAGGTTAAATAGCTTGTCAAAGTTTACAGACCTACCCAGATGGTAATGATTGGTCCCTATTTTACCACAGTATCAGGCCAGTTTATCAAATGATCATTCAGAATCATCTGGCTTCCTAGGTTTCTATTAGAGATTTTTCAGGGATCCTAACTAGCTAATTTTAAATATCCTCCTGTCATGAACACCATCAACCTCCTCCCTCATTTTCCTTTTGCTAAAATTAATATTTAGGTGGGTCTTAAATGTACATAATGTAGCTCCTAATTTGTTTATTAATGTCTGCTTTTAATTGGCCTAAATTCAAAAGATCTAGAAAGCTGGGCATTTACTAGCAAATAAAATATGCAAGGGGCCAATGAAAAATGTTTACATCTTTTTCAAACCACAGTTTTCATCTTTGAAAAGATAGTGAAGTAGTTTAGACGTAACAAGACTTACTTCAATATTAAACAGCAACTTTACATTTTTAAAAAATAATCTAAGATGTGTATTTGTCATCCTGTCTTTTAGGCTATAGCTGTTTGTATGGAAAATGGCAATTTTAAAGAAGCAGAAGAAGTCTTTGAAAGAATATTTGATGACCCGAATTCTTATGAGGTAGTTGTTTAAATTAGAATTTTTAGAACTGCGTCTATGGAAGTAAATGAAAGAATACTAGAGGAAGAAAGGGATGCTTTATCTTTTAAACAGTATAGAGCAGTGCTGTCCAATAGAAATATAATTGCAAGTCATATGTGTTTTAGTAGCCATAGTAAGTCAAAAAACCTAGTGAAATGGATTTTAATATTTCATTTAGCCCAAAATACATCCAAAAACATTACTTTTAATGTTTAAGCAACATAAAAAAGTATTAGTGGAATATTTTTTTTTTTTTTTTTTTTTTTTTTTTTATTAGTGGAATATTTTACACTTTGTTTTTTGTACTGAGTCTTTGAAATCTGGTGTGTATTTATACTTCTATCTAAATTCAGGTCTCGCATTTCAAGGGGTCAGTAACTACTTATGGCTAATGGCTACTATATTGGGCAGCACAAGTAGAGAAAAAAAAGCATTTTTTAAAAGATTTTGTTTATATATTTATTTGAGATGGAGGGAGAAAGAGAGAGTGCCAGCATGTGCATGAGCAGGGGAGAGGGGCAGAAGCAGACTTCTCAGTGAGCAGGGAGTCTGATGGACCCTGGGATCATGGCCTTAGCTGAAGGCAGCTGCTTACCCTATTGAACTACCCAAGTACCCCCAGAAAAAAAGCATTATAATTAGCTTATTTCTAGAGGTTTCTTATGTGATCATTAGTAATTTTTGTGTATATGTGTAATGTTAAGGTCAATTGAACTTAGTTTTTAAATATTAAAAACAAAGCATTGTTGGAATAAAACTTAAAGAAATGATAGTTTTATACATTTTTTTAAAAGATTTTATTTATTTATTCATGAGAGACACAGAGAGAGAGAAAAAAAGAGAAAGGGGGGCAGAGACACAGGCAGAAGGAGAAGCAGGCTCCATGCAGGGAGCCTGACGTGGGACTCAGTCCCGGGTCTCCAGGATCAGGCCCCGGCCGAAGGCAGGCACCAAACCGCTGAGCCACCCAGGGATCCCCAGTTTTATACATTTTTTAGTGAACTTTTTATTGAACAGCAGCATACCTTTAGTAGCATACATGTAATATAGTGTATAAAGAGATGTGTTTTCACAAAAGAAACATGCTTTTGTGATGACCCCCTAGATCAAGAAAAAGAACATTGCCAGCACCCTCCGGTCACTATCCCTCCCACCTTCCTAAGGATAACCACTATCCTGACTTACAACATCCAAGTTTAGTTTTACTTGTTTCCGAAGTTTATGTAATGCAATCATATAGCAAGTTTATGTAAGATTGATCCATGGAGTTGCTTGTAACAATAGTTCATTTATTCTCAATGTTCCATTGTTGGAATATGCAACTTCTCCATTCTGCTGTTGAGCAACATTTATTTCCGGGTTTTGGCTATTAACATTCTTTTACATATTCTTTGTAGAATACATATGTGTTTCTATTGGTTATATACTTAGGAATAGAATTGATGGGTTATCAGATATGTACATACTCGGTTTTAGTAGATATTGCCAAACAGTGTTCCAAAGTGGTTCTGTCCATTCCTTCAGTAGTGTGGAAGAGTTGTACTTGCTTCACAGACCTTCTCTGTAGTTTTCCTTTTAGTGATTCTGGCAAATATGTGGTAGTATCACATTGGGTTTTAGTTTCTCTTTCTTTGACTAGTGAAATTGAGCACCTTTTTCTGTGCTTGTAGAGAGTTGGGGGCTGGTCACCTTAATCTGTTGAGGGACTATGCTGAGTCAAGAGTTGGTTGAAGTTTTATTAAGGCTCGGTCTGTCTCTAATTTGCCCCTGTTCCTAGGGTATAACCCTCCAGAGATTTCAGCTGAGAGCCTGATCTGTTTATTGGGTTCCTTGCCTCTACTTTTTTGCCTTAGCACTGTTAGGCTACTGCAAACCCCACTCTGTACCTCACAGAAGAGGAAACCTTACAGCCAGTAAGCATAAGAGGAAATGTTTAACCTCACTAGTGTGAGTAATCCGGGCAATCCCATGTGATATATTGAAATAGTATGTCTATACCTCAGACTGACAATGATTAAAATATCTTAGAATACTAACAGTTGGCTCAAAGAGTGGGGAAATGTTAAGGCTGCCATACCTTCTTAGTGCTATAAATTAGTACTTAAACTTTGGAGAGCATTTTAGCAAAATCTGTAAGTATGTATTCCAGCAATTCTACTTCTAGATAAATACCCTGAAGTAATTGTTTTTATTCTTGCTGCCCATTTTAAAAGCCATGAACGGGTTTTTTGGTTTGTTTTTTCAAGATTGATTTACTTATTTTAGAGCCCAAATGAGGGGAAAGACAGAGGGAGAGAATCTTAAGCAGACTCCCACTGAGCGTAGAGCCCAACTCAGGGCTTGATCGCAGAACCCTGAGATCATGACCTAAGCCAAAATCAGGAGTTAGCCATTCAACCAACTGAGCCATCCAGGCTTCCCTAAAAGCCATGAAGTTTTATTTATAAAAAACAAAAAGGGCAGCCTGGGTGGCTCAGCAGTTTAGTGCCACCTTCGGTCCAGGGCATGATCCTGAGGACCCAGGATTGAGTCCCACGTCAGGCTCCCTGCATGGAGCCTGCTTCTCCCTCTGCCTGTGTCTCTGCCTGTGTCTCTCTCTGTCTCTCATGAATAAATAAATAAATGAAATCTTAAAAAAAAAAAAAAAAAAAAAAAAAAGACAGTTTGCCCTGTTAAGACAATTGATCTGAATAGAGCCTAAGTAGATTTTTTTTAAGGATCTGTAGCTTTTATTGTATAACCAGCCTTGAAAGAACAAGTCCAAGAGAAACTTGTACTGTCCACAAGAAGACCTGTAGAAAAATGTTCAACAGTATTGCAGTAATAGAAAATAGCTTTTAAAATCTTTCAAAAGGCTGGAAGAATGGATGAATAAGTGGTATTTTTGATCAGTGGAATATTGTTTTATAGTGAAAGTAATTAGTTCTATAAAAATCAAATCAACATGGATAAATGTCACAGAGTGAGCAAACATAGGAAGTTTCAGAAAAATATGCATATGCTAAATAGTACCATATATTTAAAGGTACATTCATACTTAGTGCAAGTTACAGGAATGTATGGATATGATAAATTCTAAATTCAAGATAATGGCCACCTTGAGGAGAGGAGAAGCTGGAGGTGCAATCATTATGGTAGTAAACAATGTCTTCAGTTGTACAGATGAGATTTTCTTAAACTTGGCAGTGGACATTCAGGTTCATCATTTTTTAATCCTTTTGTATGTGTGTGAAATGCAAAGTAGGTTTTTTTTTAAAGTAAGAAAAAATATATTGGTGAGCCGTTTAAAATAGGAGAATTTATTTTAAAAAAATCTCCTGTGTCTCTGAGTTTATAATGTGATTTTTTTAATTAAATAAGACAAAATTTCTATCTTATTTGTGATTTATGTGTTAATACATTTTTCCTGTTGTCTTTAGCCTTTAAAAAGGAAATTGCTTGTGATAATCTCTCAGAAAGACACATTTCACTCCATTTTTCAACACTTCACCTACAACCACATGATGGAGAAAATTAAGAGTTATGTGGATTATGTGATAAACGAAAAATCATCAGCCTTTCTTATGAAGGTATGCATGTTTCAGACTCTAACAGTAGAGTAAGGAGAAATTGTTATTATAAAGGGGAATACTTGAAATAGAAATCCTTAAAAGTAATCAGAATTTTATTTAGTGATTTTGTAGAAGAATGGCAAAATGTTATAATTAGTAACATTTATTAGTGATCTTTGCAGTGTTTTTAAACTTTATGAAATAAGAGTTGGGGAAATTTTTCAGAATTAAAGTTGAGGGGAGAACAGATTAAAGAAATTTTTAGCATGTTTTTGGAAAAAGTAAAATTGGGCTGAAGAAGGACCTTTTAAAAAGATTTTTTTTTTTTTAAGATTTATTTATTCATGAGAGACAGAGACACAGGCAGTGGGAGAAGCAGGCTCTTTGCGAGGAGCCTGATGTGGGACTCCATGAGTCCCGGATCCCAGGATCACGCCCTGAGCCAGAGGCAGACACTCAACAGCTGAGCCACTCAGGTGTCCCTAAAAAGATTTTTTAATAATATTTTATTCTCAGTCTTGGCCTCAAAAAATTTTAACTTAATGTTATAATGGAGTACTGATTAAGGGAGTGTAGTAGATACCTAGAATTTTTTAAAAATTTTTATTTAATTTTTAAGATTTTGCTTGTTTATTTAAGGGGGTACAGGGGGAGTGAGAGAATCCAAGAAGACTCCATGATCAGCGTGGGGCCCATTCTGGGGCTTGATCCCACAACCCTGAGATCATGACCTGAGCTGAAATCAAGAGGCAGATGCTTAACCAACTGAGCCACAAAGGTGCCCCAATCTGGAATTTTTATTGTTTTTTTTTTTTTTTTAAAGTAACCTTTTATCTTAAAATTGCCTAGCAAGCACTGTGTGTATCAAATACATATACAAGGAAAGATTTTCTCTATAAGGCTTGTAGACCAAGCAGGTAACTAAAGCAGCTGCTGTTGATGTCATAGTTACTGGAGAGAACACAATGCAGTCTTTTTATTGACCTGTGAACAGATATATTGGTTATGACTATCAAAATATTAGAAAGCTTTATTTTTAATACTATTTGTTCAAAATGACCTAATGGATTCCTTCCTCCTCCACAACTCCATTTTTTAAGGCAGCAGCAAAAGTAGTGGAAAGTAAAAGGTCAAGAACAACTTCTCAAGATAAACCTAATGGTAACAATATTGAAATGGAAACTGAAGCTAATTTGAATGTAGGAAAAAGGTTTGTAAATTCATTATTTTCAATCTCATGGATGCATCTTTATGTGAACATGTTGCTAGTGAGACATTTTTAACAATTTTTATAGAGGGCATGTTTGATTATTAACATTTGGATATTTGGAATACTGTACAATTACTTCATGGTTTATGTAAATTGTTATATGTGCTAAGCAAAATAGTGGTTTAAATAGTGTACATTCTCAGGCAGCATGTGCTCTGAAACTGTTAAGTTTGAAAACTTGAATCTCATCTGTGCCCCTTAGTTCTCAGATCTCACATCCCCCATCATGGGCCCCAGGATACTGAGGAATGTGTTTTAAGACATTGTTCTTACATCTTTTTTTTTTTTTAAAGATTTTATTTATTTATTCATGAGAGACACAGAGAGATAGAGAGGAAGAGACACAGGCAGAGGGAGAAGCAGGTTCCATGCAGGGAGCCTGACGTGGGACTCGATCCTGGGTCTCCATGACCAGGCCATAGGCTGAAGGCTGCGCTAAACCGCTGAGCCACCCAGGCTGCCCTCTTCTTACATCTTTAACAGTAGCCTAACCACTTGGTCTGGTGCTCAGCTGAAGAAATTGTGATTTGCTTCAATGCCGAAGGGAAATGGGCTATGTCAGTCCTACACATAGACCCCTTATCCATGGGGGTATGTTCCAAGACCCCTAGTCTGGGCCCGAAACCTCTGAAAGTACCAGACCTATATATATATATTCTGTTTTTAACTATCTATACATACCTCTGATAAAGTTTAATTTATAAATTAGATACACTAAGAGATTAACAACAACAGTAGAATTCTAACAGGATAATGTAATAAGAGCTATGTGAATGTGGTCTTTCAGAATATCTGAGTTCTGAGACAGCGTGACAATGTGAGCTGATAAAATACTTTGTGTGGTAAGATGAAGTGAGAGTAATGATGTAGGCATTATGACATAGTGTTAGGCTGATAAGATTCTTTGGAGGATGATCTTCCAGATGCAGTCAGCCATGGGTAACAGAAACTGTGGAAAGTAAAGCTGCAAATAAGTGGTGGACTACTGTAGTAAGAGACAAGTTCAGTCTCCAAAATTATTTCTTTAGGGATTTTCAGGGGTGATTTTTACCTTTCATTTGGGCTTTAGAAGCTAACCTTATTGAAGAAGATAAACTCTACCATTTTAAAGTTTTTTTCTTGAACCTATGGTCCATTGCCTCTATTCTTCTACCCTTAACTCAAGGCCAGACCTCAGATCCTTATGATTTCTGGATGGATGGATTTGGCAGTGGATTTCTTGGTCCCATGACTTTATTGCTGCAGGTTGCTCATCTTAACTACTTACTTCGAGGTGGGGATTGGAGTTCAAGTCGGATATATAGTCATTATATCTAAACAGAACTCTTGATGTTCTCATCTGTCTCTGTACCCTGACTCTCCTTACATGTCCAGTTAACTCCCTACGTGTTATGACTTCCATCTCCATGCTTCTTTAATATATTCTTCTTATCACTTGTGTCCTAGGTTATTACTTAGCTTTGTACCATGCAAATCCATCTTTGACATGACTTCTAGAGCCAGCATCCCATAAGAATAAATCTGTTTAAGTCACTTTCCAGCTTAATCTCTTTTGGCTTTGTTTCGTGCTAGATGAGAGTTGGAAGTTTATCGGCATGGCTTACAAAGCCAAACTTAGCCCCCCCCCCTTTTGTTTTTTATATACAACCTTATCCCTAAGCATTAGCCTTTCTCTACCTACCTAAATGGTACTTTCTAGCAACACAGAACTTCATCCCAATCCTCAAATACTATAAGCTCTTTCGTGCCTGTCTCGTGCTTCAATTTTGAATTCTCTTCTTTCTGTTGTCTCCAAAGCAGGCCCTTACTTGCCATTCAGGGTCAAGCTGAAAGAATTTGCAATGCACTAGACATAGGGAATAAAACTGAAACTAGAGACAAAATAAAGATCAAGAACCAAGCAGATATCAAGGCCATCCTGGAGGCAGATAGAATCAGGACAAGTTAAGCATCAAAATCACCAGTCTCAGGATAAAAATCAGGACAGAAATGAACAAGGATAGAATCAGAAGTGTGATTGCAAAATTAAATAATAGGAAAGATGAAACCGTCATGTTATCAGTGATAGATAAAATAAAAACTTTGCCCTGATAAAGTGTATAAGCTATTTTGTGACAAAATGAATTATAGACATGAAACAGGAACAGCAGAAGGCATTACATAACTTGTTAAAATATATAGACTTAAATGCTGAAGAAGTTGAGATGGACAGCTTCCAAGAGGAGTGAGCATTGGGCAGACACTTGAAAGATACTTTTGATTTTTACAGTTGGATGGAAGAGGAAATGTCTTTTTAGGACAGTAGAATTGTTCCATTGAAGGCCCAAAGGTGTAAATGGTCACGCTGTGTTTGTGGAGGCTAAATTTAACTTCAGCAAAGGGGGAAGGGACTTGGTAAAAAAGTTCATTTGGAGCCTGGTGGGGAGGGCAAGAAATTAAACTTGAATCCATGGAAATAAAGATCTATGGAAGAGTTTTTGAAAGAGCCATATGAATGCTTGATTATAACATTAACTCTGCTTAATTTATGTTTGTGAAGGCTTGATTTAATATATGGTAAGCACATCTGGGCAAAAATTATCCATGTTGTAATTCTCTGTATGTTCTAATATTATCAGAGTTTCTTTCCAAAGATATTTTGTATAAATTGAAATAGGACTTGATTATATAGTAGGTACTAACTTTGTGCAAAGTTTCTTTTGCTTACATTCTTACATATTTTTTCTTCTTTTGAAATATTAGTGACAAACAGCCTGCAGGAACTGAATTCTCAAGGAATACAGTATCCTTATTGAGGTGAAGTAAATTGACCTATTTCTTATCTATCTTTTAAAATCTTTGAAACACTTCATACAGACTTAGATATGTTATAATAACTGTCATATAAATACTATGATTTAGAGAATATCGTAGGTGACTGCTTATCTCAACAGGTATTCAAGACCTTGACATGTCTTGAAATTCCAAACCATAGAGATCTGCCTCTGGGATCCTGGGTTGTTACACATTGTTTCCACAAGGCCATTACTAGCATACACATATAGGGAGTCCTTGAACTTAAAGCCAATATTTAATAAATTCTAATTCTGTCCTAGAAACAAGGATATGTTGCTGGGGGTGGGGGACAGTTACATTTCTGATGAATATCCCAAGTTCTTTTTTTTTTTTTTTTTAAGATTTTATTTATTTATTCATGAGAGACACAGAGAGAGAGAGGCAGGCTCTATGCAGGGAGCCTGATGTGGGACTCGATCCAGGGTATCTAAGATCATGCCGTGGGCTGAAGGCAATACTAAACCGCTGGGCCACCGGAGTTGCCCAATATCCCAAGTTCTATTTTATGAAATTACTTGAAAAACTATGTTTAATCTACATTTTAGTTACAGACATGTAACATGTTCAGAGAATAGAAAGTCTGCATGAATGATTTCAGAGATAGAGCAGCTGAGATGCTGAACAGGAACAGTGATGCGAGGTTTTGGTTTGGTGTGGGGGAGGTCAGTGGAACTGAGGAATTGAGAGGTCAGGATTGTATATGGGTTATCCATGAGAACACTGAAGTAACATGATAAAACCATCCTTGGGGGGTAGAGAAAGATCTTTGAATGATGGGAAGTGCTTGCAAGGTTAGTGAATGATTCTGAAGAGTGGTAGATGGAGATACACATCAGTGGCATAAATCCTCAAGGGCTAAAATTTCTGTGGAACCAGGACCCTAAAAGTGGTATTCGTTAGGAAATGAGAAGTATAGAGACCCACCTCTGGGACTCAGTTCATAAGAAGGTAGAAGATTAAACCTGTCTACTTGAGTAGGCCACAAAGAAAAATATTCTCCCTAAGGGAGAGCTAGATTTTGGGGCAAAAGAAGTAGGGGAGCTGGTGAAGAGGTTGAGAATGACATTAGAGCACAGGGAGAACGGGAACAGATTAGCAGGTTGCATGTGTACTTAGGTAAAAATAGAGGTTTTAGGTGGTGGTAAAATCATTTCCTAAGCTTAGGTAAACTACATTTTTCATCTAGACTAGCTCCTTTATAAAAATTGAAATAATACCAACTTTGCAGTGTTGTCAAAATTTTGCTACACCCTGTATTTCCAAACAGCCTTCATTTCAAAAAAGCTCTTTTTGGAAGCTATAAAAATAATCATTATGTGTAAAGGAATTTTGGAATTCCTATTTTGGTAATTAAAAGCCACAAGAGAGATGAAAGTTAATAGCTGATAGTCTGAGGACTTTTTTTTCCTTCACCTATATAATTAGGAGGTCAAAAGAATCTTGATTTCTAAGTAGATGAGATAGGGAAATTAAGTGATAGGAAGAGAGGAAGTCGGACAACAAAAATCTTAAAGAGGCCGTGGTTAAGAGGAGACACTCAGCAAGGAAACAACCTGAAGTAGGAGAAGGTCTATAACAGATTAAGACAAATCATCTATCTTTTTTTCATAGCTATTCTACTTTTTATGGAACCAATCCCATGCTTTTATGTTTAATTTAGGTCTCACAAGAATCTCTTTCTATATAAGTCAAAACATGGAAGCCAACAACAGGATTTTAATAGGAAAGAAGAAAGAGTGGAAACTCTTCAAAGTGAGTACTCTTACTTCAATTTTAGAAGTGGAGAATTAATGTGTCCCTGAAATTGATCCAGCCCCTGACCTCCCCATCATAATACCCAGACACTTCAGAAAACTGAAGCACAAAGGATTAAATGCCATACCTCCATAGAGTTAACTTAGAAAGTTAGTACTTAATTTAGAAAATTAGCTATTCTGATTGCCTAGCTTGGAGTACTTTTGCTATGTTGGCACACTGCTTTTCTACTTTAGCTTTTATTCAGCAACTTGAAATAGTTACTTATCTGAAACATGGAAGTTGTTACTATGGTAGTTATGTTCTATAAAGTCACCGCAACTAGTAAATACTAAACCTTAGGGGAATTACAGGGTTAGATTCCTTTGAGCGTCTTGTCACCAGCTTTGTCAACTGATAAATATAAATGTATAGTCTTGCTCAGAATGTTTACATGTTTCGGTTTAAAGACACTTTTTAATATATAATGCTGATTTGACAGCCGGTAGCACTGTGACTTGTGCCTGGGTAAAGCTTAGCTAACACATTTTTTCTGTTGGGAACATTCAAGTCTTCTTGCACTTAGGAACACTAGACAACACTTCCACAATACATTTGGGGGCCATTCTAAACAGCAAAATTACCCCCCAAACACAAAATGTAGTATAAAATAGACACTAAAAAAGACATTTATAATAGAGCTAAAACAGAAAGGCAGAGAGTTATCTTGTTTATTAACCTTTGCTGGGAACACACACATCAGGTGAGATGAATTTTTTGGTCTATGAATGTCCACCAGTGTCCACTGTGTATTGACTTTTGAGTTACAAATTATTAGGGATGTAAATTCACAAATACAGGATACATGAATAATGAGGATTGACTGTGGAATCTAGCTACTCTCTTCCTTGCATTTAGAATTTATTCTTTTTTTTTTTTAATATTTTATTTATTTATTCACGAGAGACACAGATTGAGAGAGAGAGAGAGGCAGAGACACAGGCAGAGGGAGAAGCAGGCTCCATGCATGGAGCCCGATGTCGGACTAGATCCCGGGACTCCAGGATCACACCTGGACCAAAGGCAGGCGCCAAACCGCTGAGCCACCCAGGGATCCTCAGAATTTATTCTTATAAAAGGGATCACTGTATTTAAAAAACAACATTAAGCACCCCCCCAAAAATCTTAAAAGCAGTCCTAATTATTTTAAATTAAAATTTGATTATAAGTTTCTCATTGATATTTATTCATTCAGCAAATGTTTATTGAACCTCACTACATTCTAGGTAATGAATGAAAATGAATACAATCATTTTTAAACTATTGATCCACACTTAGCAACTTATTGGTCAGTATGAAAATAATAGATGTACCAACTTGATGCCAGGGACATAGTAGAGCTACAGTAAGTATTAATTGACTAAATTAGTTCATAACTGATGGCTGACGACAGGACTAGTCTTAACTAATATTTGTAAGTTATACCTCTAAAACATTTACATCCATAGATCTTATCATCCTCATCTTAAAGATGGTAAAGTTAAACTCAAAGAAATAATTCATGTTGTTACTCCAAAATTGTTCTGCATCTCTTACTGCAAAATGGCTAAGAATCATAATTCTAAACTAAAATAATTTGGGGATTCAGGGCTTTTAATTTCATAATACAAAATTCAAAGAAATGGAAACTTATACTACTTTTTTAGATTCTAAGTAGTTGATTAGTAGTTAAACTCAACTGTAATCCCATTGCAGTGGTTTGACACTGGCTATGGATATTGAGCCTAGAAGATTTTGAGTTGTAGTACATTTCTTAACTTTTTGTTAGATGTTAGTAATATATACATACATATTTTTTTTTAATTCCACTTTGCTTAAAGGGTACACAGTACCCTTTCTTCATAATTAATGGATTTCGTTTTATTTATGCTAAACAGTTTTTTCAAATTTTTTTTAAAATACCCTTTACAAAAAAATTTTTTTCAGATTTGTAATATTGTCATGTACTTTTAAAAAATCGAGTGATTCAGAAAACTTGAAAGAAAATTACCTAAATTCTTTCTGTGCAGAAAAAACTTAGCATCCAGCGAAACAGTATGTAAATTCATTTAATCCTCAAAAATCTTAAAAGTGCCTTTTTTTTTTAATAATCCCATTCTATACATGGGGAAGCCACTACAAAAAGAGATTAAGTAAAATCTACTTGATCTCAGAAATAGTGAACAGAACTAGAATCACAGGCAGGGAGCTCCCATGCAGGGAGCCTGATGGTGGGACTCGATCCTAGAACTCCAGGATCATACCCTAAACCAAAGGCAGACACTCATGCTGAGCCACCCAGGTGTCCCTAGTGAGTTCTTTGCCCAAAGTGGGGCTTGAACTCACAACCCCAAGATTAAGAGGTTCATGCTCTGCCGACTGAGTCTGCCAGGCAAAATTAGACCTTCTGCCTGCAGAGCCCATGCTTTTAATTGCTGGGCTAGACTACATCAGTAGAAAAATAGTCAAATAAAAATTTAGAAAAATGTGATTAGTTTGCATGTTAACTTTATTTATTTTTTTACATGTTAACTTTAAAACACATTTACATTTTGAACTTTATGTAAATGCTGTTTCATAAGAAGTCTATCATAATCTATATGATTCCTCCAAAATGAAGAATAAAGAATATGAAATGCTTCAAGAGATTGGCTAGGCTTGCCTCTGTAATCATAAATTTAAATTTTAGACTGTTGATTATCTAAAAAGGGCAATATTAGCAAAAAAACAAAACAGCCCTCTCCTACCAATTCCCAATTTTTCTTAGTTTTATTTTATATGATAAAAATTTGTTGAATTCTCTTTACTAGTCATAATTCCCAAAATAATTTAATCTGTATTTAAATTGATTTCATGCTAGTTACTAACCTTTGATCATCATGTCCCCATTCCTTACCTCTTGTTTGGCTAGATTTTGTTTTTAAAGATAGATAGATGATAGATAGATAGATAGATAGATAGATAGATAGATAGATAGATTATTGATTGATTGATTGGTAGACATAGGCAGAGTCACAGGAGGAGGGAGAAGCAGGCTCCATGCTGGGAGCCCGACGCAGGACTTGATCCCGGGACTCCAGGATCGCGCCCTGGGCCAAGGCAGGCGCTAAACCGCTGAGCCACCCAGGGATCCACTGGCTAGGTTTTTTAAAAAGATGGGATTATAGGTTCTATAATTTCTAAATTCCTATATTGCTGGGAAGATCTATTATTTGGAGGGAGTTGAGAAAGAGAATTTATTGGCTCCTATTTAGAAGTTCAGAGGTACATTACCTTCAAGTGTGGCTGGATCCAGCAATTCAGTCATTCACCTCAGTTCCTGCTTCCTCTATCTCTCTCAGTAGTTGATTAGACCTGCTTCCTCTATCTCTCTCAGTTCTACTTTCCTCTGTGATGGCTTCCCCTCTAGGCAGACTCTTCAGGTGGCAACCCCTGACAGATCCATACTCTTATCATCACTAAGGTGGAAGATGCTCCTTTCTTTTTTTTATTGAAGTATAGTTGACATACAATGTTACATTAGTTTTGTGTGTACAGCATAGTGATTGGACAACTATATATTATGCTGTGTTTACCCCAAGGGTAGCTAACCATCTGTCCCCATACAAGATTATTACAATGCCATTGACATATGGAACTATGCTGTACCTTAAGTGTATACTGTTTTTTGCTAAAGAAATTTGGCTAAATATAATATTCTTTGGAAATATTTTTCTTACAACTTTGCAGATACTGATCCATTATATTTTGACTTTATGAGTGCTGCTGTGGACAAGTCTGATGTCAGCCTTTCTTCCCCTTTATATATGAGTTGCCTTTTATTCATAGATTCCCAGGTCTTTTTTAATATGTGCATTTAATGCTATAAACTCCCCTTTAATTACTGCTTTAGTTCCATCCCAAAGATTTTGAGATGTTGTTTTTTCATTTAGCTCAAAATATTTTTTCATTTCCCTTAAGACTTTTTTTTCTTTGACTTACAGGATACTTAGAAGCTGTTTGTTTAATTTTGAAATATTTAAGGGTATTCCAGATATCTTTCTATTATTGCTTTCCAATTTAATTCTGTTTGGAAGAGAATATACTTTGTAGGATTTTTTTTCTTTCCTTTTTTTAAGATTTTTATTTACTTGAGAGAGAGAAATAGAGACAGCACGAATGGGGGGGGGGGGGGAGGAATGGGAGGAGAAGGAGAAGCTGAGCCAGGAGCCCAACATGGGGCTCAATCCCAGGACCCTGGGATCATGACCTAAGTCGAAGGCAAACACTTAACTGACTGAGCCATCAGGTGCCCTGGATTTCTTTCTTTTTTTAAATTTAAGATTTGTTTTATAGTACATGATATGGTCTATCTTGGTGAGTGTTGATATGCACTTGAGAAAAATGTGAATTCTGTTATAAATATGAGGTCAGGTTGATTCATAGTGCTGTTCAGATTTTGTGTATGCTTGCTTATTTTTGCCTACTTGTTTCAGCAATTACTGAGAGACAGTATTGAAGCCTCCAACTGTAATTATGAATTTCATTGGTAATTATTAATCTCTGCTAATTTATTAATTTCCTTTTTTGCTATTTTAGTCCTCTAGCACCTGCTTAAACAGTTTGCAGTATGAACATCTCTGTTCATAATTAGTGTGGTTTCCATTTTCCTGACTAGAGTCTGATCAGCATGTATGGTCTGTTCCTGCAACAATACCATATTGTCTCAATTACTGTAGTTTCATTATAACTCAGTATGCGATAGGGAAATCCCCTTCATCTTACTGTTCTTCAGGAATATCTTGACTATTCTTGGTATTTTGATCTTCCATGTTGTCAGGAAAAAACCGAACTTCATAGAAGATCGCAAGCAGAAAAACTGCTACCACTCTGTAGGTGCCAAAAGTAGGCAATACGACTTAATGAGTCAGAGCAAAACAGTAGCATGGCATCAGAATAGTTGTGCTGGTTTCTTTATCCTGAGTCCCATAGGCAATACAGTGGCCCCAGATAGATGCTGTACAGGCAGATAGGTTGTACTATATCTTAGAAATTTGGTGTTAAGGGCCTACCACTTTTTGAGTAAGCAGCAAAACAGGAGAGCAAACTAGCCAGTCTGCTCCCTGAGAGAGTAGTTACATGGTGGTCAGGCTATGGTTCCTTTGACCTACTTAGGTGCCTATTTGACTATAAAACTGCTTAGTATCAGGAAACAAATAAGCCTTGTACATTCAGCAAAAACTGCAGGGATGCTCAGGGCCAGTGGTGGACTACTCACAACACATATAATTTTAGAATAATGTTAAGTTCTACCAAAAAACTCTGTTGAAATTTTGATTTGAAACTGTGTTGTAATAATATACTTTTCAGAAAGAATGGACACAGTTATTATATATTAGTGTTAATTATAGGCTTTAATTATATTAAGTCTTCTATGCATGAACAGAAGTATATTTCTCTATTTAAATTGTCTTATATGAAAAAAATAAATAAATTGTCTTATATGTATTTTCTTATAATGTGTAGTATATATACACATACACATAGTAAAGCTTTAAAATTTACTAGATATACACATCTTTACCACTTTTACATGATTTATCTCTAAGAATATATTTTTTGTTAGTATTGTAAATACTATCTTTTATTGTCAATATTTTAACTGCTGCTAATGAACAGAAATATTATTGAGCTTTGTTTACTGATCATATTTATTCATGAGAGAGAAAGGCAGAGGGAGAAGTAGGCTCCATGCAGGGAGCCGGATGCAGAATTTGATCCCTGGTCTCCAGGATCAGGCCCTGGGCTGAAGGTGGCGCTAAAATGCTGAGCCACCTGGGCTGCCCAACAATTTTTTTTCAATACTTAACTGTTTTCTTTTCAGTTACAAATACATTTTTATCTTACTAAACTGACTATGAATAAGAAAGGAATGAAAGAAGGGCTGTCTTCTTATACTAGGTCAAATACTCCTTAAACATCTTAAGAAAATTTCAGCAATCCTATGTGATAAATATTATTCCTTTTTTTTTTTTAAGATTTTATTTATTTATTAATCAGAGAGAGAGGCAGAGACACAGACAGGGGGAGAAGCAGGCTCCATGCAGGGAGCCTGACCTGGGACTCAATCCCAGGTCTCCAGGATCACACCCTGGGCTGAAGGCAGTGCTAAACCGCTGAGCCTCCCGGGCTGCTGTACTATTCCTTTTTTTTAATAGATGATGAAAAAAGGTAGATTCTTCTGGAAGGTGAGCTAACTTGTTTGAAGACCTATAAAAGAATCAACAACATTCAGTACCACCTGTGATTTTCAGAAACTGATCTTTGCATTGTACTATGCTGCTCCCAGATTCAAAGGGGAAAAAAATAAGCAGATAGAGTTCTATTTATTTATTATTTATTTATTTATTCATGAGAGACACAGATACAGACAGAGGGAGAAGTAGGCTCCTTGCAGGGAGCCAATGTGGGACTCGATCCCCAGACCAGGATCACTCTCTGAGCCAAAGGCAGACGCTCAAATGCTGAGCCACCCAGGCATCCCAGTTGTTTTTTGGGTTTTTTTTTTTTTGTTTGTTTGTTTTTAGATAGCTAAATACTAGATAGGAATTTCATGGTAACCTTTAAAAACATCCCCCTTTTTTTTTTTTTTTAAACATCCCCTTTTTATTATAATTTGGAACAGTTTTTGATAACTATTTCTACTTTTAGGAGGAAAGAAAAGATTCAGACAAACCACTGAAAACAGGAGAAGACCTGTTTTGAACAGTCACCCAGTAACTTCTAAAAAACTTCAATCTAGGAAGAAACAGGTATTTATTATATTTAATAATAGTGGACATTAACGATGATTATTTTACATCATTTCTGCTCAACTCTAAAAGATCTTAAATGTAAAATGTTTCCACTTCACCGTCTTTGATTTTGCCATGTTAGATTAATTGACCAATCTACCTGTTCAAATTTCCAAAAAAAATATTTTCACCTGTATTTTTAAAATAGCCTTAAGTTGCATATTGATAATGACATTTATTTAGAATTACTACAGTACTATCATAGGTCTATTTATCAATGTAAATTGGGACTTAAATCCACCTTATAAGCTTTTATATTCATATCTTCTGAATAAGAATCCAATTTAAATAAGGTCCTTCTGTGCCTTAAAAAAAGAAGAAACCATTTGATAGGGGATTTTTCTTTTCTTTACTTTACTTTTCTTTTTTTAAGATTTTATTTATCTATTCATGAGAGACACAGAGAGAGAGGGGCGGAGACACAGGCAGAGGGAGAGGCAGGCTCCATGCAGGGAGCCGGATGTGGGACTCGATCTAGGCATTCTGAGATCACGCCTTGAGCCGAAGGCAGATGCCCAACTGCTGAGCCACCCAGGTGTCCCCAGGGAATTTTTCTATTCAGAAAGTTCAGATGAGTTAGTTTTAGGTTCATTTCTGCACTCAGTGATTTTAGTCCTATGCCATTGGTCCAGTGTTTCAAACCATTGTTCCCTGTAGTTTATCTAGTTTTCTAGTTGTTTATAGCAAGTGAACAAATCTAGTCCTTTTCTATCACAGCTAGAAGTTGAAGGTGACTCTACTTTTTTCTTTTTTTCTTTCTTTTTTCTTATTCTCCTTTAAGGATTTTTACCCCCCTTAGATGGTTCATGTTCAGACACTGGGGCTAAGGTCAAATTCCAGGCAGTTCCTACTTCTGATTTGCTTCCTGTAAATATTGCTTATCCATATGATTCCTTATTTTGCACTACCACCTTTACTATTTAGAGCAACTGCATGATGAGAGAGTTTCCTGCTCTTGCACACCACAAATTCAGGCTAGGTTTTCTTTACTCTGCAAAATTGCACATCCACAGGCTTTCTCAGATCTCTAGGCAGAGTGGCTCTGTTCTGCTTCCTTGCATACCTTCTGTCAGTTCACCAATAGTGTACCCCTTCCACCTATATTATGATTCAGATCATAGGGGTCTTCTAATTTTTGTAAGAGTTTGGGATTTTATTTCTTTCCTTGTTGCTGTTGGGTGAATTCCCAAAGGAGAATGGGGAAATGCCGACCATATGCTGCTATATATGCAGCCAAAAGTCTTACATATTTTTTTGTCTTTGAATTTTTACTTTGAATATCATGTGCCAAGGTGTAGATATTTTGGCATTTGTCCTACTTTGTTTCTTTGGAGTTTCTTGTGTCTTGGCGTCTGTCATTAATTTTGGAAAATTCTCAGTTGTTATTACTTCAGTTCTTTCTTTTATTCTCTTTCTGATGTCCCATTATCTATAGGCCACATCTTTTGTAATTTTCTCAGAGTACTTGGCTGTTCTTTTCTCTCTTTCTCTCTCTTTTTCTTTCATTCTTTTTATTTCATTGCTTTCCAGTTTGGGAAGTTTCTATTTTTAGTTTCAAGCTCACTGATTCTTCATCCATGTTTAGTTTGCTGATGCGCCCATCAAAGGCATTCTACATTTCTGTTACTGTGTGTTGATTTCTAGCATTTCCTTTTGATTCATAGGGTTGACATTTCTCTGCTTACGTTTACCTATCTGTTTTTACATGTTGTCCATTTTTTCCATTACAGCCCTTAACATTAATCGTAGTTATTTAAATTCCCAGTTTGATAATTCCAAAATCTCTCTCATAGCTGAGCCTGATGATGCTTTTGTCCCTTCAGATTGTGTTTTTTTCCCTTTTAGTGTACCTTGCCATTTTTTTGTTGATAGCTGGACATGATGTATCAGGTAAAAGGAATGGCTGTAAGCTAACCTTGGGCATAAGGTTTTATGTTTGTGTAGCTCAGAGGTAGGCTTTATTTACTATTTGCTCTAGTCCATGTCAGAGGCTAAAATTTCCTTATTTTTGTCTCCCTTGCTGTCTTTGGTTTTCCCTGGTCTCCTTAGTAAGGACCTGAGATGGCTCTTTCAGCTAAGACAGTTGATTTACAGGAACCTAAATAATATGGTATAATGAAGGAGGAAGAGAAGAAGTATTCTATAGTTTTGTGTGATTTTCTGATTCTTTTAGTGAGTTTGTGTCCTAGACTAAAGCCTTCATATCTGCTTCTCAGCTTTTATTTCCCCCCCTTCAGTCAGAAAGGATGGCTAGAAGGGGTAAAAGTTGGGCATTTCCCTCCCATGATGGAAGGGTGGAGGGAGCTGGAGTTAAGTGGAGATGAGTTGGAGTTGTGGCCCCGCTAAGACTGGACATCTGGAGTTTTTTTTTTTAACTCAAGCTTGTCCACAGTGTGCCTCTATCAGTTCATCCATCATGGTTAAGTTTTCTGTCAGTACTGGTTCCAGCTGTGAGCTTCTGTTCCTGGTAAGCTGGGTTTCTCTGTATCCACCTTTATGTTTTTCTAGTTTTGTGGCAGCAGTTTACCTATTGATGTTAGTTCTCTGACAGATCTACAAAGAGTTGTTGACTTTCAGTTTGTTTAGTTTTTTTCTTGTCAGAACTGGAGTAATATTTGCAAGCTTTTTATATGTCAGTCCCCAAACTAGAAGTCTCTGCCTCATATTTTAATTGATTTTTCCCAGTAGTTATTCTGGCAACAATTCTCGTGAGTTTGTAGGTGTTATTTAATAGATGTATATTAAAAAACAATTTCTCTCTCTCTCTCTCTCTCTCTCTCTCTCTGCATTCAAAACAAAATGTGGGTAATCAACTATGTAATTTAGAATTAGATTATAGGTGATACTGTCTATCACTGCTTACCATGCCAAAAAAGATTTCTGTGGCTATCACAAGTGTCTCATTTTATTTTCTACTTTCCTCTGTTGGCTTTTTGAGTAGGACTTTTTTTTTCAGATGAGTAACAGATTTTATCTTACTTTGTGTTATTAACATTTTGATTCTTTAAAAAATGTTTATTGCACTACTCTGTACCTGATTAGATAATTTCTCCTTGCTGTATTTGTCTGTTAAACAGATAGGTATTTCTACCAGCTTCATCACAGTTCACTGAGACTTCCTTTTGTAAGTTTATTCTATTAAAGAAGAAAAGTAAATGTTTTTCAAGAAGAAAGACTTTTTTCCCAGAGATAGTATATGATGGAAATTACTATATAACTTTTTTTTTTACTATAGATAGTATCACTTTAGGCATTATAAACCATTGTTTTTTCCTCTGAACAGCATTAAAGATGATATATAATTTTCAAATATAAGTTATATAAAACCTTTTTAGCCTTAGGAAAGAAAAAGATTGGTGGTTCTTTTTTTTTTTTTTTTTAATGATTGGTGTTTTAATTTGTTATATGTTCTTTGTATCTTTTT